>NC_051216.1:25523400-25570900 GCF_015220715.1 Pygocentrus nattereri
CAACTGGGACATTGCTATTTTAGAGGCTTTGTGTGTATGTGTAAAATATATAGTGATAAAACATCAAAAAAATCAAAAGCAATCATGGTATTCCACTATAGACAAAACATTTTCAAGTGATGGACAAACAGAGACCTCTATGTCCTTTGTTGTTGATCTAGGTTAATGTGACCCTGAACTGGATGCCTCTTTTTTGAGATTTCCTCCCCCTGCTCATTTTTCACTGCAGTCTTAATGATGCAGCCATCTGATCCCTGTAAGACGAATTAGAACGGAGTACTATTATTTATGTTTTTCAGAAAGTTTCACACATGCACTTGCAAAATACACATGCTGACAATTGCACTTTGGCAACGGCATTCACATTATTATTTGCATATTCTGCATGCTCTGTGCCACCATCACTGACTCCCCCTCCCCCCAAACACACCCCTTCTTATATTCATTCAAATATACACACTGCATCTAAATAAACAACAGATGGCTCTGCTTTCCTGGACAAGAGACATGTTAGTTCTGCAGGGAGGGAGGGAGGGGATGAGGTGGGAAAGAGCCTGTGCCCACTGTTGGCTTCCATAGTACCCCAAAGATTTGTCCTCTTGTGCCAGATTTCCCTTCTCCAATGAAGACGACATGTGCTGCTGGGATGTGTTTTAAGTATTGCCTCACAAGCTTCAAGCTTAGCCTCTGGCTTTTTTCAGATGAGGTTATTTGCATTGGTCAGCGTGGTCTTACAGCAGCAATGCTCTTTAAAGAGTATTTCAGAAAGTACTGTGACTTTGATATTTACTGAAAGCTGAGATGTCTCCAGATGGTAACTTCTTATTATAGTCTCTTATCTTTTCTAGCTGCTGGGCATCATTCAGAGTTGAGGCCAATACCAGCAATAGAGAACAGTTGGTTTGTTTTCCAGACACATGTTTAAAGTCAACCTGAAATTGCAGTTGACCATTTTTTTTTTCCCATGTTGGTCAATGTTTATGGGCATATCAAGCAAAAATGATCAGACAAAAATTCTTGTTTCACTGTAATCTTTGACTGAAGTGTAGTGACTTTTGCATGCCTCTAAGCACATTCTGACATTTTGATTTATATTTACTGTCTGCCAGAGAGGGAAAAAAATCATATTAACCAGTGATATCATATCATATCCTCCCCCTCTGTCTGCTGCAACCATTGTACTACCAGGATTTTGTCCCGCCCCTCCAAGAGGGGCGCCTGAGATGCTTCAGGATGGATTGTAGACCTCTGAGTCTATGTTCATTGTGGAATGCCTTATACTTTTTTTTTTTTTTTTTTTGATCCAGTCATCCAGTCAAACACTGAAGTAAATGTTATGTCCCATAGGTTATTATTTCCCATCCAATTAGGCTGTTTCTCTCAGAAATATGCAAGATCAGAATAAGTTTAAGATCATCTTGACTTTAAAAATTAAAGTGCCTGACAGTGTACTTTTTACTAATGCCATTGAACAGGGGTCTTCAATCATGTCTGCAAAGGGCCCGTGTGGCTGTAGGTTTTCATTCCAACCAAGTGGAAGCAGACCTGATCAGTTGTTTGAAGACTAAGGCCAAATCAAGCCTGCTCCAGCTTGATTGGAATTAAATGCTACTGCCTCACCGGCCCTTTGTGGAAAGGTCTGAAAACCCCTGCCATAGAAGAACCACTTTTGTTTTAACATTTGAATTTATTTTCAGTTATTTAAAGAACTATACTTTGAAAAGGTCTTTGGAGAACTAAAAACCTTTTTTTAACAGTGTGACAGGGATTAGCATGCAGAATACAAGTCATCTTCATTTTCTAAGATGCTTATTGTTCTGGGTTGCGGGAGGAGCTGCAGCCTATCCCAGCAGTCATTGGGTGGAAAGCAGGATACACCCTGGACAGGTCCCCAGTCCATCGCAGGGCAGAATACAATTTATAACTTCAACAAAATATGTCCATGCCATCACATCATAAAGTTATAAATCAGCAAGAAATATATAATAAAGAATAGAATTTTGAGCACCTGAGAAGGAGCACTTAAAGCGTAGTGATGTGCATTCCGACTAATGAAAGTGGAGGAAATGAATGTAGAGGCAAGCTTATTTTTTGCGGTGCAGTCACTGGTCTTGCACAAAAATGTTGCATTACAGAGAAGTATGTACATTTTAAAACATTTTTTATTATGTAAAAAAGCAAATTAGTAGAGTTTCGTGTCAGATGAGTAACATAACGGAGGCTGCCTCAGATGAGCTAATGAGCTAGCTTATGAAATAATAAGACTTTCACGCTTTACAGTTCTGTTAAAACAAGTGTTGGTGAAGTGTTGGTCTGAATATTTACTCTGTATTTCCATGCAGAAATGCAATGAATACCAAGATTATGATTCCAGTATTCCAGTACTGGCACCTGGACTGCTTAACCGAGTACGCAACTATGTGTGCAAATCCCTAATAAAAATGCCCTACAGTTGCTGATGGATGGATGTGAAACTGGCATAGCTGCGGCTGATTTAGTGACTTTAGAAGTTACATACTAGATGCTCTAGACAAGGTCTAGGGTTGCGTCTCCTAGACAGATGAATACAGGGGAATGTGAGGGGGAGAACGTGAGTAAGAACAGGGCTGGGTCAGTATTTAGACCTGTTGCAACATTCGCAGATGGGTGAGAATTTTTTTGTGCATTCCTAGAAAGGTACTAACCCTCTCTCCTTATCTTTTATCTCCCTGCTCATCTGCGTTATTTCCTTAATCTATTCACATAACAGCAGGAGAGGCCATAAACCGCTTCTTCATTTACACACACTTAATAGGCCCACAAAATAGGAAAAACACCCATAAAAGGCTTTTTTTAATCTGTGTCTGCCAGTTGTCTTCATAATTAGTTTTCCTGTTCATGGGAAAACTGACTAAATGTCACAATTACAGTTCTGTTTAAGGTCCTTTACATTATGTTGGATTTTAGATGAAAGAGAGAGAATGTTGGAATATGTTTCAGCAGTATACATTAATGTGAGCAATGAACAGTGAAAATACGAAGATATAATGAACAAATCTATAGGAAAGAGTGAGTGCCAAATTTTATATTTCTGTTTTATACGTTTTATTAGCCTTTAGCTAATGTGCATGGAGCTTGTAGAGTCAGCTCCTGCCTCCTTCTGCCAGCAAGGCTTCATACTCCAGACTGAGTGGGCCTCAGCTTCTCAAGCTACCTCAAGCATTAATGCCAATGTAGCATGTTAACACAAGAACACTTAATATGGACTGCCATCCCATCCAATTTATCCCCAAAAGCTATTAACATTTAGATTCAAATTAAAAGTGTAATTTTTAGTGAGAAGTGAATGGGTCATTAAGTTCAAATGCTGCGATAGTTAGCAACTGCTTAACTGACATGCCTGCTGTGCTCTCCATGCTCTGCAGCAACACTGTGGTTTTTGCTGTTGTTTTTTCCAACTGTGCTGTGTACAGCCCTGGTGAACAGTGTTCACTAACAGTATCTGTAGAAGCTGAATCAAACTGTTAAGATGCTGCCATTTGGAGTTGAGTGATATGAAAGAATTGTTTGATTGTAATCTACAGAGCCCCGAAGGTGTCATGGTAGTTGTTTTTTATGACATAGTAAGGAATGGCCATATATTGAGGCCACAAGTTAATATACTGAGGTCATGAGGTAAGTTTCTTGTGGCCATGTGGCCTCAATGTATTAATTTGTGGCCTCAATATATGGCCATGCCATATTATAAAGTAGTCTCCATGTCACCATAACAAAGGAACCAGAGGTCTAACCAGTGTTTAATGCCTCTAAGGCCTACCTTACAAAATTTATTAACTATTAATTTATTATTTATTTAACACAAAATTGTTGCGGATATGGCATCTGACACATTGCTTTGTAAGATGGTAAACATGGTAAGATTTGGCTTGATGCAAAATTAATGTAAGAATCATAACTGTATCAGTAAATACTTGCTTAAAAATATTGGCATCAAGAAATGTTTAGTTTGGACTAATATTTTAAATCAATGTTTGGTGGCGTTATTTATTGTAGTCAAGAACGTAGCATTTAGGTGATGCTGAACTGCTATGATAAAACATCTGCCTTTTATTCATTTTACTGCATTTGTAACACTATAGAAATATTTCTCCTTAATGCTGATCTGGATAAATCCAGCCAGTTCTACATTGTATAAATGTGTGTGTATCAGCATTGGTAGATAAATATTGGATATGTGTATTGTAAATTCATATTTACCATTCACTCCTATCACCTTTGCATATAAAGCTCGGATGATGTGTAGGTTCACTAGAGGTTTGGATAGTATATAGTATCTTGGCTGTTTTTGTGTTGTAGACATTGTCCTCTTGGTTCTTATGGCCAATATTATGAAGAAATCTGGGTCGGTAAGGTTTTCTACAGTGCACCATTTTGCACAAACCACTGTACATCTTAACAATGGAATTACAGAGAAGTGAAACATTGATTTGAACATTTGGCGAAATTCCCCTTTAACCGTGCTGTCTCACACATGGCATGTTCTACTTGGGGAATGGGATAATGGTGCTCTCTCTGCCTGAAATGAAAGTATTCACACCTCCCTCTTAACACTCTCCTCTAGGACATTGCTATGACTTGTCAACCGACTCTGTTGCACTCCACTGTTGCGCTGATGCTGCGAGAACGTTCTTGTCCTTTGAAGATCTGAGAATGTGTCGTTAATGGACAAACTCTCAGCCGCCTGTCTCCCAAATGACCCCTTGCTCTGTGTGTGTGTGTGTGTGTGTGTGTGTGTGTGTGTGTGTGTGTGTGTGTGTGAATACATTTAGACTGAGTCCTGAGAGTCTAGGAACAGTGTCTTATGCTATTCATCATTTGTTGTGCACATCTATGGACATTCAGAGCATGCTGAATTTTTTAAAAACACGTTTTTATGCATTCATGACCGATGTAGTGCTCCTGTGTCTGGGTCACTGTCAGTCATTTTGGGGTAGATCAGCTTGTGCAAATTCATTTGTCCCTACTTGTTTTTAATGTATACATGTGCAGCTGCTGTTTTCTTTTATGCTGGTTTTGTGTACCCCTATTCTGTTTTTTGTGTTTGTTGCCAACAGGCAATTTACAGTACAGTAAGTAAGATGGGATGTATATGGTAAAGTGTTTGAAGCAGGAAGTTGATTGTTGTAAACTGCTGGAATTTACCCTTCACAGTATGAGCTGTGTTTTATAGTAGAGGACAGTAAACTTGGCGGTATTGATGTCCTGCTGATGCTCTAGTTGCTTTTGTCTGGTATTGGACCCGTTTTGTCTTAGCTTACATTTTAGAGTTCAAAGCAAAATGCTTTAGCAAGTTAAACACATGTTCCCATCTGTATAGTAAACCCGGTAAGGGGAGTTTGTTTGTGACTCAGTGTTTGTCGAGTTCTGCACTGGTTTCTTTTTAGTACAAGCAAAAAGGAGAGTAAGTTCACAGATCTAAGTCACAGTCTTCATGCATTAGATTTTATGACTGGAATAAATGGCATGGCTAAATTGCACATTCACTGTAAATCTTCACCTTTGTCCTTTTCACAACTAGTTCAGGAGTCAATGGGCCAATTTCCCAGACTCAGTTTAGGCCTAAGCTTGGACTAAATAATTTTCAGTGATGAATGACCATTGGCATTGTAATTTAATCTATCCGTGATGGAACCAGCTGTGAAAATGTTTAAACAGTCAAAGGCCCTTTTTTCCCTTTTCTTGATGCCCACTTATAATGTTTGTTTGCTTTTGTGGATCATAAATACACTGGGTTTTATGCACCACAAATACATTGGTAAGCTCTAGTCGTTATTCATTGATGGGTGATATGGCAGAAATATTGTATCAAATATCTAAAGACATTTTCACAATACACATCACCATGAACCAGTTGTGCTACATCTAACAGTATGGCAACTTTTTTTTATTAAACATTTTATATTCAGTGCTGCTCTAAATCTCACTGAACAGGACTAATTATGTTCTCTTTGTAATGAAACGTTAAGTTTAAGTATGGATGATGTCCATTATAATAAGGTTTCCTCCAAAATCAAGAGTATTAAAAGGGACTTTGTCCCCCTGTGCTGCATCAACTCTTCTCTTTGGGAAAGGTTTCACACTAAATGTTGGAAAATTACTGTGAGAATTTGATTGCGTTCAGTAGCGGTATCACTGCTGAGATCAGCTATTGATTTTGGATGGTTGGTTCTGGATCACAAACGCCACTTTAACTCATTCCCCAAGATATATGCTCATATGCTGCACTGTGGAAGCAGTCCAGACTGAAACACTCCTTATAACTTCAGTGTGAATACATGCCTTGGGATGAGTGTGAATGCATTGTTTTTTGTGACCTGACAAAACAGGCTGTTTTATGCAGCTTAATTTTCAAATATGGGCTGTATGGACTGGGGAGTGAAAGGTGCATTCTGAAACTTTTAACAGTGTTAAACATGCTACATGAAAGCCTTTTATTTAAAAAAGGGAGGAAAAAAAATTTCCAATTTTATATATATATATATATATATATATATATATATATATATATATATATATATATATATATATATATATATATATATATATATATATAAAAATAAATACATAAATAAATAAATAAATAAATAAATAAATAAATGCCTTTCAGAGTCCCTTGATTGTCTTGAGATGGCACTAAAATGCTGCACTAGTTTGATGAATTCTACTAACTACATGAGTCAGCATTCCCTTTCTTCATCCGTTTGAAGTATTAGAAATATAATACCTTACCGTTGTTAACTCTGTGTATTTTCCCTACATTGTTCCTGTTCTTAGAGCTGGTTAGGCAGGCCATTGCTTAGCTTGGGTGTGTCTTGAGCTATATCTCAATTGTTCTGCTATCTCTGATGGCTTAGCTTTTATTGCATGTGTATTTACAAAGGCTGTGATTGTGTACCAATGCAAATGTGTCTATAGGTGTGTTTTTGAAGGGTACTTCAAAGTTCTTTTTTCTCTCTTGTGTGCATCTCTAAAGGAGAAATTAGAGTGCTGGGCATCTGTTGTGTCAATGCTTTTGCCTGAAGACGTTGTGATAAGATGGGAACACACTGGGTGGGAATGTGGAGGTGGGGGTGTGTGTAGTGTTTGTTAACATGTTCCTGCACCCCTCCCCCCCCCACCCCCCACCCACCCACTGGTAAACAGGATCTCTTCAGCTTCCTGTAATGCTCTCCGTGCCTCTGGCTGGCTCACAATTACAGAGCAGCATAGTGGGCAGGAACCCCTATTAAAACCTGACCAGCAATCTGAGGCAGCAGAAAGTACCTCAGCGTGATTATCTCTAAGCAGGAGGTGATCTTTAATAATTGGTCTGTATGTTTTTTTTGTTTTTATTTTTCTCATCACTTTTTAGGTGAGGAAATGCTGGTATGTGCATTTGTTAGGGTATAATGAACTAGAGTTGCCTGCTGAACAGCTGAGCAAATACCACTGATTTAGAACAACTGACACACGCAATCCTACCAAATATTTCTTTCTACCCTCAGAGACTTCAGAGCATTTCAGTAATTTATCAGACACTATTTTTATCGTTCAGCTCCTCCGTAAGGCTAAGTTGAAGGCAACTGTGCAAATGCCACCCATACAGATTGTTAACGACCAACTTCCCTCAATAGGAATAACCGCTCCAATAGCCAAGCAGACCCTATGGATTAGACAGACTTAAGCCTGTACACTGCTCCTGGCAGAGTAGGAAATAATATATAAGAAGCAGTTTGGTTCTTACAGACTGAAATTCAGCAGTATTTTATACTTAAGTGAGAGTACTTTGTGAAATAAAATAATATTTAAACATAATACTAACTAGCAGTTTTATTCAGTGGTACATGTGGCATTTTCTTGACACCCATTGCAATCTTATGGAAAGCCAACTGCTATAGATTGACATTTGTAGGGACATTTTGGCCTGAAACTAGAGTTTGATATATTGTTTGTCATATTCTGTAATCTTCTCTAGTATTGGATTATATTCCTTAGCCTCATCTGTTAACATAGCTCCTGGTGTAGAGGCTAATCAATATAGATGACATTCAGCTTCCTAGCAGTAATGTCAGCTTTCTGCCCAGTTTGGGGGTAAGGAAGGAGGGGTGCAGCTGGTCCTCAAGTATCTCCCCCTAAGTGCTTGTAGTTTTTCAAAAGTTCATCAGATATCATCATAGGTGGGTTTTGTAGTCTTTAAACCAAAAGATCTCACAGTACAGACTACCTCAGCAATGCTGTAGCAGGTGAGTAGGCAAGTTTACAACAGCTGTATTAATGATTACAGTCATTATTTTAGCTGGAGTGTCCCTTTCACCTCTTAGATTGAGACATTGTCATTTACGACAGCTTCTTGTGTACTGTAGCAGTTGGGTTCATGCTGTCAGGAGTGGACAAAGGACAAAGTGATTTACATTGATTTTCTGTCAACGAATTCATATTGATTTTATTCAATTTATATGTTAATTCATTTATTATATTTATAACCCTTAAATTGGTACATTTCATGTTGAATATGGTGTATTTTTGACCTTCGTCCCTGGTTACTACTAACGCTGTTTCCTGGATTTGTTCCAAAGAGACTGTGATCAATGCTGTGAGACATTTCTCACACGAAATAAGAGGCAGGCATCACGGGCCTTTAGTCAAATAACTCATATCTGATTGCTTTCCTAAGAAGCAGAAGCATGGCTGAAGACTGAGGGGAAGCCACTAGAGTTGGAGAAAAGGAGAGCAAGGGGAATGAAAGCTCATGTTTTCATGTGTTCTGTACATTTTCGTCCCCATGGCAGCATAAAAGCATAGTGTGACTGACAATCACTAAAAACACAAATAAAATGTCAGAAGAGACTAATTAGTAGTTAATAAGGTTCCTTTTCCAGTCTGAGGCTGGATGCACAAACATGCAGATGGAGATTTTGTGCACAGAGCTAATAGCTGTCATTCACAGAAGCCACTCAAGTCCATATTCACTTATAATTACTGAGTTTTATGTTTGCTGAACAAAACTGCAACTTCTCCCAGTGATTGTGTGAGTGTAGTGGAAGACGAGTCGAAGGGAGAGACTGAGAGATTTTAACTGTTGATGGCTCAGTGGGGTGTGTGTGTGTGTGTGTGTGTGTGTGTGTGTGTGTGTGTTCGTTCATTAGTTCACGCACATGGACCAGGTCCTGTTTGTTCTCGTAGTGTGTTTGCTCTGTGCGAGCTGTGTGTACAGGGGTCCAGTGAAGGGATCTGCACTGCTAGGGCATGGCTGCTGATGATAAGCTATTGCCCTGCTAACGGAATAAAGGAGAGATAGAGGGATGAAGGGAGTGAGAGGGTGAAGGATGTGTGAGAGAAACAGGCTGGGAAAGCTAGGATAAGGGACAGGAAGATTTGCTTTTGCTTTCTAACTGTGAGAGGTAAGCAGGTGTCTGGATACCAGACCAGACACACTAAAAGCCCACAAAAGGAATGGACACCTGGGGGTAGGGGAGATGTTAAGGTCCGGCTGAGTGGATTGGTCACAAATACTAAATATTTTAACATGTATATACTGCTGATAGATGGAATAATAAAGAGGGTTATATGCACTCCATACTTGGAATTATTCATGAGGGGACAGAGAGAAGGATAGTAGAATGGAGAGATGGTACAGATTAATTGGTAATTGCAGGGGGAAAAGTCAGAGTAGGGATGAGAAATATAATAAGAAAATATCGCAATACCTGAAGACATTTTAATGATGCATGCTAGACATCACAACTTAATTTTAATTTTATCAGCTGAAAAGGCACCGTGTACCAGGAACATTGCTGGTGCAGAATGTAGTCATTTTTTACAACACTACTTTATGCTTCACTACATCCAGTGAAACAGGACCAACTACAAAATCTCGTAACATGTGGCTAGCTGTGAGAGGGCAGCTCCACCAATTTTAAACACTCTCTGCCTAAATAACTGGTTATGATGTGAACAAAGTCATTCAGAGCAGTTTGATGTGAAATGCTTCTTCCTAAAGAAATTTGCTGAGTCAGAATTGTTCAGTTTTGGTGATGGGAACCTGATGCCTGAAGTGTTTTAATGCATCTAAAAGCTGTGAAATGGTTGTCAGTATGTTGCCTGATACCTAAGACATTGTTTTACAGTAGTTTTGAGCTAAGATTTAAAATCTATTTTTAAAACACGTTATTGGTGGAGAGGTATGTACACGGTGTTGAGGCAAAATAGTCCCTAAAGAAAACATATTTTGTCAGATTTACCACTGTTCACATGGTTTTGGATTATAAAGTGGTGGCTATAGACATTGCAACCATTGGTTGTTATTACCACCAGAAAAGAAAATTTACATCAAAACACCCTGAAAGTTTTGTTTATATCTCAAGCAAGTTTATTTATATAGCACTTTTTACAACAGGTGTTGTCATAAAGCTGCTTTACAGAACAATCAGTGTTAGAGAAAGAAAAACAAAAAAGATCTTGGTCCAAGCCTCCATGAGCAAGTCAGTGGCGAGAGTGGCAAGGAAAAACTCCCCAAGGGCAAAAGGAAGAAACCTTGATAGGAACCAAGACTCAGAAAAGGAGCCCATCCTGCTCTGGTTGACACTGGATAGCAAACATTGTTAGTATAAAGGATTATAGAACAAAGTGGTTAATTTGATTAGATTATGAATCATCTCAAGAAATATCTCAAGGACTGCATTATACAGAAAATCTTTAAAAATCTGTGTAATTTCTCTAAGTCAAAGCCTGATGTCTTTATTATGTGCTTAAAAATAAAAACTGAATGATATTTTTACTGGCTTATATTGTGATAAACTGTCACATTACAGCACAATGTTTTCTAAGAATGTTGTGGATATTATCAGTACTTAAAGAACACTTGCATGGTTTATTGCTAAAAAGAGAGTCTAGTTATTCTGTTTAACTAGATTTAGTGCAGCACACTAACGTGAAGAAAAATGTAATGTTTGTCATATATATTATACTTAATATATATATATACTTAATATATATATTATACTTAATATTATACTTAATACTAACATATGTAGTTTCAGATTTGGGGGCAGTTGTGGGCCCACTGCTCTGGGCAAGTGTGTGCTCACTGCCCCCTAGTGTGTGTTCACTAGTGTGTATGTGGTGTTTCACTTCACTGATGGGTTAAATGTGGAGGTGGAATTTCCCCGGTTGTGGGATCAAAAAAGTATCACTTAAAACCTAAACACAGTGATTCTGTTTCAGAAATGTCTTCATGATTGTGATGTTATTTTTACCTTGTCACCCACCTCTGTTACAATAACAATAAACAATGAAAACAGACAGCATTCATACATCGCAGGAGGGAGCATCACACAGTTACTACACAGCATAAGTAGTAGCCGTCTTAAGAAACGAACTGGATAGTTAATGTTGAATAATTTAGCAAATGATTTTTTTAGTGTTGAGATGATTTAACAAGTGATGTCTAATTTGTATATCTTTCAAATCCATCACCTTATAATGTGGACAACCTTTTTATTATTTCTTATCATTATAGACATTTTTAATATTATGAATGGTCAGTCATCTTTTCCGGCTACTGTGCTGGGTGCATTTTCCTCCTTGTGCGCGGACAGCTCCTCTACAGCTGTGTGGGTCCACAGCCTAAGGTGAGGTCAGGCATACGGTGGTCCAGGCAGGGTCATAAATCACTGTTGGTTAACATGCTCCAGGCACTTATGTAATGTAATGCCAAAGCCCTTAGAGGATCTCCCGTGTGTTCCCGTGTCCCCAGGCTGCTAAAGTGAAGCAGGGACTGACAGTGTGCAGAAAGAGAGCTGGGCTGATTTGTGGCCTTAGCGCACCTGAGACTGTGTGTAAGGCACATGCTGCAGGGATTCTGAATCTGGCTGGAGAAGACAGGCTTTGTCCCTATACAAACAAGATTTCCTTCAGTGGTCCTCCTGTGCTAGAGTATCAGCAACAAAAAGCTGAGATTAGTATTGATCCTGAATGAGATTAACTAGTAAATTAACCATCGCGGTCAATAAACACTACATCCATATTTACAACATGTGGTGTTCTTACTGGCACTCAGTATCTGCTCCCTCTTAGTTTTTGATGACATGGTCTGTACCTATCTTTCATCTTGATTAATCTTTATTTGTCAGTCCTTTGTCTTGATTAATGTTTGACTGTTGCAGATCTAAAGATAAAAAAACCCTTGTTTTAAAGTAAATCTGCTGTTCTTGTGCTGTTTGTATGTTACAAATTAGTATGAGAAAGTATGAATGTGTGTGTGCGTATTCTAACCTTTGACTTGTCTTCAGGATGTGTGGTAAAATAGAGAGCATGTGGGTGAGATGGTCATGGGTTATTAATGCAGAACAAGCTGTGGTGCTGTAGAAAGTTACACGCAAGCTAACTGTCCTCTGCTGTGGATAGTTTTGTATGTGTTGAAGTCTTGAGATGGCACAATACCCCCCATATAATTAAGATCAGCATTATTTTGTCAAACAATATTGTTGGATCATGTGTTAGACTGCAACTAATTCTCAAAGATTCTATTAACAATGATATCTCAAACATCAGTCAGTCAGTCAATCAACTTTTATTTCAACTTGGATGTACATTGAGGATGACCTTTAGTTATTTACATAGCCAAGCAAATTACAAGGCATATAAAAAATGTAAATAATTTTCCAACTAAAACAAATGAAAACCATCAAGACAAAAAGATTTTAAAAAATTTTTTAAATAAACAATAACAGCTAAAATAGAAAACGGGCATAAAACACATTGAAGTAAAATAACCACCTATATTCTAATAATTAAACTAACTATACACTAGCTATATAGCCAACAATATTCTGTAACAATAGGAAAAGCTCAGGTGTGTGGTTTTTTTTTTTTTTTTTTGTGAATTATTTATTTATTTTATTTTTTAAATTCTCAGTGTTGTTATTAATCATCAGTATTATTAATTGTTGCAATTTTTACATTATTATTTAGCACTATTTCATTATTTCTTCTTTTTAAATAAAAAGATACCACAAGTTAATGAAAAACATCAATAATAAATAATTTTCATAGCATGTTGCTTTAGTGTTGATCCTTTGCAATCTGGCAACCCTGAACAGATTGCTTTGAACAGCAGTGTGCAGTGTAGGAGAGCAGAGGAAATAGCATCTTTTCAATCAACTTAAAAATGCATTTTTGGTCAGCTCTTGTGGTCGGGGGAGTGACGAAGATTAAAGACACTCAAACCCGATTTACAGCAGTGCATGCTCTAAACTTGCTTTACTGCCCAGTGCAGTATGAACAAATTTCCTACAGCTCTAGACAACTAGCTAGCCAGCATGCTCTCAGCAGGAAACGTATTTGCACTGCACCTGGAGTTAAGACCATTACTATAATTTGAATTGCGAGAGACTTGCTTACTGTACCAGTTAGTGATTCCGGTATGAAACTGGTATTTGACTTAATAAATAAATGCTTATACTGTAATTTAATTGCCCAATATCACTGAATATTTGTTCCACCCTTTGTCACATGAATTCTGTGATTTGTAAAAACACCTACAAAAACCATTATCTAGAACTGAAATTAGTTAAGATGTTCACATCTCCATAATCAAAACTTTGTTAGAGGGCTCATTTGCATATTATAACCTTTGCAAAAATGATTAACAAATGATGTATTGTATAGCCCTAGTCGTTACTGTTGTAAGTTGAGATCCCCTTTCACCCCTATTTATTCAGTCTAGGGCTGTCGTTATCATTTATTTTAGCAACCTAATAATCTGCCAGGTAATTTCAAATTGGAGACCAATACCAAACCATGCATAGCCTTTCAAAGATTATAGTAGAATAATAGTAGTGAACAGATAAAATGGGAGGCCTTCAGAAGGAAAAGACTTCTTTAAAAAATAAGGATAAAAACTAGAGATGGGACCCATCTAATACCAGGGACAGGGATCTGTATTGAGCTGATATCAGAAGAAATTGCTGGATCAAATATCAGAGGGGAAAAAATCAGATCTCAAATTATGCACACTCTCATTGTGTGATGTAATGTTCGCTGTGTATTTTTTCCCGAGGGATAGTACAGTGATTGAGTAGTTTCAGCGTAGCCTATTTTTAGCTGTTTTTGAGTGAAATGCTTCATTTAAAAATAGCTTAAATTAAAGCTATTTCAGTATGAACTGATACTAAATGTTGGTATCAGTGCTACTGCGCAGTCTATAATAAAAACCCTTTGTTGCAAGAATTGCGTATTAATGGGTATGTCCACCAGGCTCTGTATTACTATTAAATTGACCAGTAGGACCAAGTAAGACACACAACCTCATTGCAAATTCATAGCTAACCACTGCTGATCAATTAAGAGGGATACTTTTATTTAATTTTTATTATTATTATTTTTAGATCATGTTTTCATGAAAACCTTGAGAGAGGATTACTTCACTATCCTGGCAATAGGCAAGCTCATCCTGAACTTGGCCTGGGAGGTAATTGAGGAGACGGTGCTTACAGGCAGGCCAGACTCTGCTACCCTCTGACCTTCTGCTCTGCTCCGTGTTGCTGTCTCCTGATCCCTGCTCCGTGCAATGTAACATTTCACATGAAAGGTGCATGCATGTTCCAGCTATGTCATGCATATGACACACACATGGTTCACATAAAGGTCTTTGCTTGTTCTAAATGCGTGTGTTGTCTTTTAGGCCTGTTGTATGTGTCAGGTGCGTGGCCTGGCTTGGATGACAGTGTGAGAGTGCATGTGAGAAGTGTGTGAAATAGGCCGTGGTAGCGAGCAGCACCTGTTCCCCAGGCCTGAGGCTGTTGTTCCTGTTTTAAGTCAATCAGACTGTGAAGGCCTGAGGGCTGAGAGGCACACGCACTGTAAGCCATTGTGCAGTTCAGTTCCAGAGCAGAGAGAAGACAAATCTCAGCCCAGCGGGAGAAGACAAACAGTTCAAGAAGGGATGAAAAAGAGAGAGCAGATGCAAGAGGCTAAACGTAGGGTCCACTGTTTCAATCGAGTGGTCTTTGTTTTTGCTTATCTGGAGAGTAATGTCACTATTAAGAGCTCCATTCAAAGTGGATAACTATGGGCTTTGCTGAATGAGTTTGTGCACAGTGAGCCATGCTCTTCAAAATACTATAGGAGTGTTACGCAGAGGCCAGCTCTCTCACCTTTTGTGCTCAGCAGTAGGCTTCCTTTTGAAATGCAAGACAGAGTGGCAGTAGAGAGCTGAATTGGAGGCGATTATTTTGCTGGTCGTCAGAAAACCCACTTTCAATGTTTGTGCGAGACATCCATTAACATGGAAGGGGCAAAAACGCTCTTCGCTAATGACCAGCTCATCCGTTAGCTTTATAAGTGCTTTTGTGCTCCTTGTTGGCTTTGTAATTTACCAGTCTTTCAAATGCAGCTGCTAATGCAGGCTATAGATATGCTTTAGTGTAAGTTCAAAAGAGCTCAAGTACTCTGTAATAGCAATGACATCATCCCTGTTCAAGCTCATACACGCTAGCAGGGTATGGTCACATCTGTTATTGCTCATCATGTCGCCTCTTCATGTCTGGTCATCATACACCCATTTTCTCGATCCACTCTGTCATCTTTTGAAAATATGGCACTTCAGTCCATTTCTGGGAGAAAAAAACGGGCACTCTCCATTTCCCTGTTTCTGTGGTAATGACTCCGCAGGGCTTTGAGAGGCACCTGCAACCCTCCCCCCTCAGTCCTGCTCCCACGTCCCCCAGGCCGCCATTCACCTGTGGCCTCACAGCTGAGGCCTGGAGGAAATTGCTTTTTGGGAAATTGAGTGGAAACAAATTCATTTGTGAGGATATGAGCCTCTATTTAATGTGAGGTCACAGTGTAAAGAGCCCAGCGCACCGCTGCAGGCCAGTACCGGTCTCTTCCATCTGTACATCAACAGCATCTCACCGCTGCCTCCATTAGTATTTCCACTCAGACCAGCAGCAAAGTAATGAAACATTTTGTTTTTCCTTCTCTGTTGCTTTCTCGCTTGCTCACCACCCCACACACAAATACATATGTGGAATGAGCTCCATTTGGGTGCTGTACACAGCATTGTTCCGACATCAGTACAGAGCTGGTTTTATGTGTAGGTCAGACGGGGTTGTTTTAGCCGACAATAAACTGAAAATACGTTGCTTGTTTACTCGATGTCTGTGTTTTGCGGTGTAGGTTGGCGGGATTAAGGCCTCCAGGTTATTCCAACTCTCAGCAAATGGCTGCCTGCATTTGGCATTTTTCTCACCGTGTTTTCAGCAGAGAACTGACAGATCTTTCAAAAGATAGACCTCTGAATTTCTGCTTTATGTCAAAGTTCATATTATTTGAAAGGGTTTTCTGCAGGTAATGTCTTCCTACATGACTGACATAACTGACTAGGCTCTCGCTGTCCATCTAAGAGTTTTGTAGAGATGGAGCTTTTCCACTTAACTGTATTCTCCTCAGATCTGGTCTTAGAGCTGCAGTGGTATTTGGTGAGGGTCAGTGGTGTTCGAAGGTAGAAGTGGTATATTTCAGTTGTGTGACTAAGGGTATGTTTATGTATGTAGTTTAGTTTTCTTGATCCAGATCAATGCTGAGAATCATGTGGTGTTGCACTGTAGTTCTTCTCTTTGGCATTGAACCAAAACATGTAAACAGAAGTCGCATACAAAAAAAAGTGATTGAACTTATTTTATTTTGTACATTTGGGGATCTTTTGGAGCTGTACGGTGCTTTGCCCTAGCTGATCTTGTAGATTTTATGTATGTCTTGTTATCTTGATCTGGTCATATTCTAAAGCAGTAATCCAGTAAGGCAGTGCGTAATGTTTTCCCATGACTTGAAGTGGAGTAAAATCACTAATGCACAGCCTAAGGTGGCTTTCTGCTTTTATAGTGAAAGCCTGCCATATTAATACATACATGCATGTGTGTGTGTGTGTGTGTGTGTGTGTGTGTGTGTGTGTGTGTGTGTATAGGGAGTATCTTACAGTGGCTTTGAAAATGCCTCAGGCACTGTTTGTTTTATAGTTATCAATTTGGAGCTCATGAAGGGATGATATGTTAGAAATTCCATTTTTTTTTCCAGAAATATTTTTATTTGGTTTTCCAAATACAACTCAAATAGATTATGTATATATTGTAATTAAGCTCAGGTTGTGATGCACACAAAGAAATACAGACCAATATCAAAGCGGGGAAATATGTAAATACACAAAAAAAAATGTGAAGAGGGAAATTTGTATGTAGTTTGCAGTTGTTGGAAAGAAGCAAAACAGTTGTTAATGTAAAGATCTACAATAGTTTTTAGGCTGCTGTTTTTCCTTTGCAAGAAGACAGCATCCTTCAGTGCTGCTGGAAAGGAGTGGTTGTTACATATTGGATTATCTATGTACTTATCGGGCGCTTTTAAGTATGTTTTAATTTGTCTCCAAATTTTCAGAGTGTTATGGATCATGAAATTGAATTGAATTGGAATTTGAATTGGACTGTTAAGTAAACTTGGAGAGGTATTTTGACACACAGAACGTTTAACGGACAGCCAAGAGGGAATTTCACTTTCTTGATCTGATGAATGTTTTTGCCAAAAAGAGAGGATGTTTAAAGGGGCTGCCCAATAATAAAGTCTAAAATCAGGTAGAACGAAACCACCTGCTGATTTGAGCTTACGTAAATGCTTCTGTGAGATTCTGGCGGTTTTATAATTCCATATAAATGAAGTAATGACACTCCAATTGTTTGACGTAAGTACATGGGTTGAACACACCTGCGGATTGAAACAAATAAAGAAATCGAGGAAGGGTGACCATTTTAATGGCATTGATTCTGCCCATCATTGATAAAGGGAGAGTTTTCCAAACCTCTATGTTCTCCTTTAGCTGTTTAATTTTGTTCTGCTAATTGACCTTAATCAGGTTTTCTGCTGTTTTTGTTACCTCAGTGCCCAAATATGTGAAATTTTCAGGCGCAAGTTTGAATGGAACTTTTGAAAAGAACTCCATAACAATCTTTTTACCAAGGGGCATCAATTTGCTTTTGTCCCAGTTTATTTTGTAGCCTGAGAAGGAACCAAATGTATTAAGTCAAGCGAGGGAGTCATCGAGGTCCTCGGATTAGATATGAATAATACCACATCATCTGCGTACAGAGAAATTTTATGTACAGTGTTATTGATTTTTATGGACGCAATGTCTGAACATTTTCTGATGGCTGTAGCTAAAGGCTCAATACAAAGAGAGAACACAAATGGAGAAAGACCACAGCCCTGTCTAGTTCCTCTGTGGAGAAAGAAAGGAGGGGAGATGTCATTATTGGTTATTACTGATGCTGTAGGTTGGAAATAAAGAATCTATCTTATAAATATAGGGCCAAATAATAATAAGTAATACTCGCATCATATACTGTTTCTCCACTTGGTTGAAAGCTTTCTCAGCATCTAATGATAGTATCACTGAATCTTCTAAATGTTCAGAATATAGGACATTAAACAGGCGCCGTAGATTAAAATGTATATATCACCTTGGCATAAAGCCAGTCTGGTCCAGATGAATAAGAGTTGAAATATATTTCTTTAATCTGTTGACATTCAATTTGTTGGATTCAATTGGAAGTAATGAGATTGGTTGGTACGACGAGGCCTCCTTTTAGTTATGAGCCTTCTCCCGGTTTAAGGTGATATAGACAGTGTACACAGATGGGGGAAGTTTAAAATTTGGCAATGAATGATTAATCATATGTAGGAGAAGAGGACTTGGATTTAAGTGGTATTTTTTTGTAGAATTCTATGTTAAATCCATCCGGACCAGGATCTTTGTTATTTGGAAATTCCTTTATGGTTTCATTAAGATCTTCTAATGTAACTTCTGCCTCAAGAACTTCTGTCGCCTCGCTGCTGAGTTTGGGCAGGCTCAGGTGATTCAAAAACTATCAATTACTTGAGGTTCAACTCTGCATTTGGAGGAATATAGGTCAGCATAATAATCTGCAAAACGTTGATTAATTTTCACTGGATCTGTAATAAGAGTGCCATTGTTTGAATTAATTTTTTGTATAGCTCGAGATGTTTGCATGTGACACAACTGCCTTGCCAGCAGTGTATGTGGTTTGTTGCCCAGTTCAAAGTGCTTCTGCTTAATTTTGAACATGAGGCTAGATATCCGTTTTGAGCTAATGGTGTTGTACTCACCTGTATCATTTGTGTCTATTGCAAATGAAATGTTTTGGTCCAGATAATTACAGAAATTCTTGTCTTTTAGTAGTGCATTATTTAGGGTCCATCTGTGATTGCCTCTATTAACTGAAATATTTAATGTAAGTGATACAGGTGCATGGTCTGAAATTAAGTTAGGATGATGCTCTACTGCAGTTACAATTTTGGAGTCTATGAGGAAATAGTCAATACGGGAGAAGGATTTCTGCACAGAAGAGTAGAAGGAGTAGTCTTTTCCTGTGGGAAATGTAAGCTTCCATATGTAGGCAAGGTTCAAATTTTTCAAAGCATTATTTAAAAAAATGCTGGAGTTTGTCACAACAGCAGGATGAGATGATTGACGGTCCATTACAGGATCCAGCACACAATTAAAATCTCCTCCAATTATTAGATTTGTTTGATCTATATGAGGTATTGTCTTAAGAACATTTTTGAAAAATAAAGGATTGTCAACATTGGGGCCATAAATATTAGCTAAAGTAATCGGAATTGAATAATTGATCCTGAGACAATGACAAACATTATATCTGCAGATTAGTGTATGAGATGTGCAAAAACTTTACCCCTGTTAAGATGGTTGGACATTCCACGAACATTCCACGAGATAATCCATAACCGTAAACAGGAAAGAAAGTTTTATATGCAGGCACAGCCCTTGTCCAACAGTAGGCTGCATAGCAAGCTTTGTAGTGACGGTGCTGATTTTGGAACAAAATTGATTGCATCTTAATTGATTACATAGTGAATCATGTTAGCAGAAAAGTAACCATTCACAAACCTGCCAAGTTATATGACCAGGCTAGTGACATTAGCTGATCACCTACTGTTGATTTTTGTGGAATTTAATATTGTACAGTACAGTAATAATCTCAGTTCATTGACCTGCTAGGCTAGCAGTGTTCACTACCTACAGTGAAGTTTGTCAGTGGAGTATGCATTTGTAAACTAAACATGGCCTGTTGAGTGAGCAAAAGAATGGGTGCTTCACCTGTGCAGTAGTTAGGAAAAAAACCCGAGAATGAAATAGCAGGTAGCGCATCCAGATCATTACTCCACTGTTTATTTAGGAGTGCATATGGATCTCCATCATCAATAAGGCAAATTTTCACAATATACCTCTGGAGTTGCTTATGACATACCCATTCCCCTTTGATTCACTTCAAAACATCTCAAACCTGAGATTTGTAGCATGTAAACAAAGAGCTAACTGTACCATCTGAGACCACCGTTTTCATTTTTGGTTCAAATGACAGCATTCTCACTTATTTTATCAAAGCTCACTAACAAATTAATCACACAAAGGTTCCTTTTATTCAAATAAAACCTGCCAAGGTGAACATGTCCTTAGAACTAATGACTGTGGTCAGTTGTCTGTCTCTTGTTCTCTTGTGCACTGTCTCTCGCTCTCAGGCTTTATGAGCACCCATCCTAGAAATGATGCACTGCTTTTTTCTATTCATTTCTCAAATTGTATCCTTTATTGGTTTGTGGAAATCCACTGAGAGATTGCAGTCTCTTTCAAGGGAATCCTAACCATGGTAAAGCACAGGCACAAACCAGGGATAATACAAATCTGAACAATGCAGATAAGACATGACAATTCACAAAGAACTTCTTCCTCACATTAGAACAAAGGGTAGCAATTTAAGGATTTTGATGAGCAATTTAAAATCTCTCATTAGAGAAAGAAACACTAATTTAGTTGGGCATATTTTGTGTTTGTTGTAAATATCAGATTCTATTTCCATGGGGAAAATAGTTTTTCTTCACTCTGGCAGTTTTAGTCTCCAGAAGGGTTATTCATCTATTGTAACAGGACAAACTACAACTACTGTTAAAATACAACTGTAGCCTTCTCGGTGAATCATGAAAGTGCTCAGTTGTGCTGTTCTGGTTGTACTGCAGTCTGAGGATGATGAGAAGAGGTATTGTGGTAATGTGACATGTTGTAATTCCGCCTTTCTGTGTTCCTCGGAGGGTCACAGAGTGTGTAGTGATGTTGCTTTGTGTCATCTGTGTGTTTTGTGGAGGCTGACTATGAGGGCGAGAGTGTCCTCCTTTTCCTCTGCAGTGCATGTTTTTTGAAGTGGAGCACGACTGTTTCTGCCCTGCTTTTGTTATCCCTCTCTGTCAGCTATATCTTCTGGCTCAGGTGTTTTGTCAAAGCACAGCCCTGCTGGATTTGTGTGTATGCTTTTGCTGCCTCTCCAGGCTGAAGACCCTCAGAGCCCTTGCACTTGAGAAAAAGAGAGCAAGGGAGAGGAGAAAAAAATGGTAGACCTGAAGTCTACAGTGAGCTTTTGTTATGCTGCTCCAAGTTTTTTTTTAGAGTTCTTGCTAGAGAGTTTGAGTGTGAATTTGAAGTCTTTGTAAACGTAAGAAACGAAGGTGTGTGTGTGTGTGTGTGTGTGTGTGTGTGTGTGTGTGTGTGTGTGTGTGTGTGTGTGTGTGTGTGTGTGTGTGTGTGTGTGTGTGTGTGTGTGTGTGTGTGTGTGTGTGATCTAGGCATTGCGTGGCTGCCCAGGCATGTGTTTGTGATGTGGGATTATGTGAGGAGAGATTAAGAGGCTGGTGACAGACCGTAATGAAGCAGTGAGGCTGTTTCTCCATGCAGGAGATATGAGTTGCACTTGATTGGATTAGTACTTTATTCCCTCCTATCTGTCGACCTGTGCGCATAATCCTCTTTAGAATTTTCCTTCTCCCTGCCTGGCTGTTCTGGGAGGCTGTCCTTGATCTCCCCTCCCTGTGGGACACCACTGAAAAGAACTCCACACTTCCCTCCAGCAGATCGGAGACAGATTAGTTTGTGAAGTCTTGCGTGGACAAGAATGGAGGCATTGAAAGCAGTTGTTAGATATATGCTGTGTGTCCAAAAATATCCAGACACTTTCTCTTTTGAAAGCATTAGCAGGGAAGGGGTTCACCCTTTGTTTCAGTAGCAGCCTCTGTTCTTCTTGCAACTACATTTACCTAGATTAACTTTACAAATATTCATAGCATATATTTCTGCAGGGTTACAAATGCTGTAAAATTAAGAGAAATGCAGTTATTAACACACAGTTGAGCAGCGTTGCCTAAACTTTCTGCTCTTCTGGAGGACAGTAAGTAAATCATTAAATATTGGTTTGTAATATCAGTTAAATATAAATATATGTGATTTTTTTATTTATTTATTTTTTTTTATATGATTCTGATATTGTTGCGCATCCCTAAAAAGAACCTCTGATTTAAGGCAAATCCTTTTAGCATTTACCTACATTTAATTTTGGATATACCAAAATGATCAGATATCAGAATTTATGATTTTATTATGGTTATTTATATCACTTATTTACATTTACATTTATCATTTATGTCAAAGTTATATTAGCCAAAATGATCAGAAGTTATCAGATATTTTAGCCCCTTTAAAATTGGTCATTCAAATTTTTATGTCCGTTAGACCCTAGATTGTATTTCATTCAGCCACAAGAACATTAGTGAGCTGATTTAGTTCTGAATCACCAACACCACACCAACTCATCTGAAAGATGTTCGATGGTGCTTCATCAATCCAGAGATCACATTCCACTGCTTTAGTCCCAGTCTACTGCAGTGCTTCTCTATGGAAATTACATGACTTTGTGCATGCAATTTTATCAGCAATTGGTGTGTCTTAAATAGCTTAAATAGAATAAATTCTTTAATTAGGTTAAGGGTCTAGATGCTTTTGGTCATGTAGTGTTGTCTGGTTTAATTCATGTGTTTTCAGAGAGTTACAGGGGCTATTCTGAAAGTTAGTGCAGGCAGCTGCAGTCGGTATGTAGGCATAGTGCCTCTGATGGGAGGATTTAGGCCCTCATTGTTAGCCTCAGCACCCTGGCTTTTGCATCCCACTGTGCCAGTTAAACCCCTCTGAAAGAGTTCAAAAGGTTCAGAAGACAAACGTGAGCAGCAGGAATTCTCTCACGCGTGCCTAGTGACGAAGTAGGGAGGAGAAGAAAGAGAAAAGACAGAATGCATGAGTGAAGAGACAGCATGAGAGAGAAGAGTGGGATATAATAGTGAGGGCATTTTAGCTGTGCTCTGTGTACACTGTCTCTGCTCAGAGCGCATGTTTAGTACTTGGAGATTTTCATTTTTATGATGCCGTTTTTGTGTATGCCTGGCGGGAGTGAATTGCTACAAACTTCTCACTCACTTGACTGCATGAATATGAAAAAAGCATTTGAAGTCGCCCGGGGATGTGATCATTATCCATTTTTAATTCTCATTATTCTTTGTGGATTTTTGATTGGGTTTAAATATTCTTTTTTTTTTCCAGCTTGATCTATCAAAACAGATTGCAAATGGATAAATATAGAGGCCTAATACATCAAAGTCCTTTCATTGTAATTCTGAAAACATTATCCTGTCAACTACAAGATCATCATTTTTCTTTGTGAGCCTTGACTCTGTCTTAACAAAAGTTCTTACGAGCTTGCACCTGCACTTCTGTTACAGATCGGCCAATGTATTGGTTGCTTTGTAATACTGGTCTACACTGACAGCCCATAGTTTTATTGTTATTTGCAAAAATATCACTGACAACGACCAACTTTTTTGGTCACTGTGTCGCTGGGATTAAAACCCTTCATCATCGTCTTCGATACAGCCATACTTTAATTTATGATTTAGACTAACAAACATCTTTTTTAAGAGTACTGATGAAAAATACAGGTTGCAATACAGATTTTATGCAACTCTTATTTTATTATTATCCTTATTTTGTTGTAAATAGTCTAGAGATTTAGCTTTAATGTTTTATTATTTATACTGTTTCCCGTTTCTATTACTGAGTGCCTTACTCCTGTTACTCCGCTGCTGCTGTAATACTGTGAATTTCCCTGCTGTGGGACTAATAAAGGATTATCTTATCTTTTAATAAGAGCTAATTAACAGAAACCAAAATTGTCATGTATTTGAGTTTCAGAAGTTTGATCATTTGAGAACTTGCAATTATGTCAGTGAAGTATCGTTTAACTAAAACCATTACAGGACTATTGGTTATTGGAAAAGTCCTTATGTGTATTTGACACAAAATGTTCATGTTGGTCCGACCTTAATTTCTACAGAGCTGCGTTGAGAAAATATCTGTTGTAAAAAGCGCTATAAAAGAAACTGTAAAAAGAAAATGTAAAAAGAAACAGTGGACCTGAACTGAACTGGCCAGTACACCAGCACTGCGCTTTATAAATATTCTACTCTTCTCAGACTGTTTTGTCCGACACTTATTCACAATGTTGCTGTTGTGGTTGTACCTTATGCAACATCATCCCTGCGGACCCCTTTAGCACCGGTGTTCCTCTGTTCAACATTCCGGCTGTGGTCCCTTTTAGCTGTGGTCAGACAGTGAGACGCCAAGTTTTTGTTTCTCAGTGTTTTACTAATGCTCCTCCAAAGAGCATCTCGCTTTTGACTCAGCAGCAGCACCATGAAGTACTGGAGTCTGCAGTCTCGTAAGTGCTTCTGCTTTGGAAGAACATCCATTATACATGCTGACCATAAGACATGCGGGTGAAAAAGGGCAATGCTTTCTTTCTCTGCTGTGGAGCACAGAAAGGCCAAAAGGACAAATGGGATAGTATATAGAAATGTGAGACAACCCACAATGCACCAAGGGAAGGATCAAAGGAAAGGAGCATTTTAAACAGCTCACATTCCTTTGAGGCTTCTTTTTCGGAAATGCTCTCAGTGCATTTAATTCCTTTTCAAATGATCACAGGGAAAAATATCAACAGGCAGTATGATTTTTCAGTTAGTGGCAAGATTTTGTCTCCTTGAGGAGCCCAGAGCTGTGACAGGCCTGAGATGATGGTCTGCATGGAATAGAATTCCCTTTTAACTTCCTTTTTTATGTGGGGAGAATAAAAAAAAAAAAAAAAAAAAAAACAACTGAGATATCAAAAATGAATTCATGAGCTCAGGCTGAAAATTTGCCCCTGAAACAGTAGGCTTGACAAAACACCACGGATGGAGGAAAAAAATATAGTAGAGTAACTACACATGTTTTCACACACATCCAGAAATGATTGTCCTCCATTACATATTGTTCTTTTTTTTTTTTTTCTTTTACTTGTTGGGCTCAGTACTTTTATATGGGTTTGTTCATTTTTCATCTAAATAACCTTTACAGACATGCACACTCATGCACGGAGGAGCCGCTCAGGCCCATTGACTACCACTATGATGGAAGTGAATGAGAGGCAGGCACAGACATTGTGCATCGCTTTTAAAAATGCTACTCCAGTGAATTATTGATGTAGTCCATTGTGCTCAAACAGACAGTGTGTGGATCCCTCTGGCTCAATATTTTCTTGTATTGCTAGCACAGTTGTGTTTAGCTTTTTGCCACTGTTTGTTGAGATTTTCACTCCGTCTCACAGGTCTTTCCATACCTCCAACCAAAACTAACCTGGCTCAAACAATCACAAAGTCTAGTGACAATGCAACTTATTCAGTATTCAGCCAGGAATTTCCACCTACAGCAGACAGTTACAATTACAGGTGTAGCAGTATTAGCCAGCCATCCATAAAATGCCTTCCTTAAGTTTCAAACTTTGTGTCTGTGTGTTTAGTTGTAATCATCCATTTAGTGCCCATGTAAGTCATTTGAAAAGATTAATCTGACAAAAAATTATTTGAGAAACAGTTCCCAACTGGACTGGACTGAATCCATGGAGCACCTCAAAGTGATCGATTGTGAGATTCAGACTTTGACTGACTGCAGATCTTGCCATAAGAAAAGATAATATATAAGAAGTAAAATAAGCAGTTACTGATGTGGGATATTGGAAATGTTAGACTCATGTCTCACTCAAATTTTACATCTTCCAGACTCCTGCAACCTTCACCTCCATAATGTAGGTCATTTTTTTTTTTTTTTTCTGCTTCCAGACACCACTACACTCCCTTCATCTTCATGGCCAGACTACCCCCTCACAAAGCCTATGCACTCTCCTGCAGACCTCATTATCTATTGCCTACCCCTCCGCACACAAACACGCTCACAGGCACACACACACACAGTGCTCTACACCCAGTGTCCTCGGACTACCTCTGTGCACACATACACACACTCATTTCCTCTGTCCTCTGGGCACAGGACCCTCCTCATTAATCACTCCCAGTAAAGGCCTGCCCAGTTTTGTTTTTGTGTGTGTGTGTGTGTGTGTGTGTGTGTGTGTGTGTGTGTGTGTGTGTGTGTGTGTGACTGACTGACTGGTACATATACAGAGCTTGTTCCCTGGTGACCTTGTCTTCACCAGTGAGACTGAAGACTAGTCATTATAGTTCTCCTCAGTGTACTGAACTCTCACTGTATCTACACACTTTTTCTTCTGCACTTGTATAGAACCATGTTTTAACCTTCGTCACATTGTCACGCACACCTTTCCCTCTTAAGCAGATTTAGGTGTGCCTGTCTCCATCAATTACAAGTCCTCGAGATTTACATTTCAACCATCTTTTTATTGTATGTAACCTTTAAAGTACACCCGTGAAGTGGCTAAAATTGGCTGATTTAACTAGCATGTTTTCTGGCTGTTGACATTTAGTAGGTCCTAGAATAATAACACATACAGCTTAGGCTCAAACAAACATTTGCTGCTGCCCTCTGAATGTGTGCTATAGCACCAGTCAAAAGGTAGAATGTTTGTTGCTTACGTAAAACCTATTGTCTCAAATGGGTTTTGTTCTGTCTTTTATTTACATTTTGTTTCACAACCCAACTGTTGAGCATACACCAGATTCCCAGATTCACTTTCTGTTTGTTAACTGTGGCCTGCTTAAATAACCGTGTTCAACTCAAATAATTACGATTTTGTGATTTATGCAATAGACCTAGATTTAAGATGAAGCAAAAGAGGGGGCATTTGTGTGTTTGAGAAATCAAGTTGACACGCTGTTGTCCTAGCCTCAAATATAAGTGTCAGAAGTTTGCATCATTTGTTTTGCACTGGAGCTATGGGGCTAATGTAGCTAACAAAGCTTATACCTATGTGCATGGCATGCTTGATACTGTCAGCCATTAAATAGACAAAATTATCAGTGTCAAACAATATAAGCAATTTTATTTGATATGTCTTTGAGATGTTTGAAGTGGTTTGAGCCACATGTGCAGATTAAGGTGCACAAACAGGATGCTAAAAATGTCTGTGCCACATTACTCTTGCTCTGGAGCTATAAAGCTAAAGAAGCAAGTTTCAGACACACAACTTTTTATTTATTTATTTATTTATTTATTTATTTTATTTTATTTTATTTATTTTGGAGGGGAAAATATAATTTTGATTGAGAATGGATTGATTTTGAGGTGAATGTGTAACTTAGATTTTTTGCAAAATGAGCAATCATGGACTGTTATTCCTTGCTCTACTGCGAACTGAGCAGTAGACTATGCTTAATCAGCTGGCTCATTCCCCAAAATTTTACTTAATGTAGAATTGCACACTACTTCAGGACAGCCCACACACCCACACACACACCCACCCACACACCCACACACCCCGCTACAGCTGTGACCCCAGCTGCTCACACGCGCAGACAGGAAGCAGTGTGTCCTTGTCCTGGCTGCTGTGTGTTCCCTGGCTCTGAAAGACTGTGTGTGTTGTTTGGCCCTGCACAGCTGAAGCGTTGCACAGATGCTTGCCTTTGTGAACAGTTCTTGTTGGTTTTTTAACAACAGCGGTCTCAGTGGGTATTACAAAAAGTCTCTTAACTCAGAATTCATATTTGTTTACACTCAACGATTTTTCCGCTAGTTAGCTTTGAACAGATGTTTGAACTGGACATAAAAAGACCAGTAAGAAAGCCCACAATTAAATCAATACATGCATTATGTACTACAAACACAGTGTTGGTGTTAGTAAGCATCTGTTAAACTGTGGAACCGGTGTGTTGGTGCATCATCTTCCATATCTAGGGAGAGTAAAGCAGCTGCTCTATGTATCTGACTAGTAAGAAATTTCTGCTTTCTAAAAGGGCAGACTAATTCTCAGTACACTAATTGATTTATGGAGGTAAAAGCTCTGCTTTTAAAATGCTTTAGATTAACCTCTAGGCCTAGCAATTCCATTTCAGGAGAAATGTGATGAATATATTGCCTCTCTGGCTTGTCTGTGTCCATTTGCGGCTGGACTCGAGAAAAGGTTAGGCTTTTTAGCCATTCAAAAAGTGTGTAATAGATAATGGAAAATGTACGTGTTAAAAGATTTAATGCTGGTCTAATCACAAGCTCATATTTCTCTCAGTGGCTAGAAGAGCAAGTATATGCCTCCTGTCTGTTTTTTTTCTGCTCTTGTGTTTAGCAAGAGCACTCCACCGGCCATTTAGTTGCCTCTGCACTATACATATATGGAAAAAAAATGTATGTGCTATGCGTGTGATGTTTTAAATATATGTGGTAAATGTATTTAACTGGGTGTCTTTTGAATGTTTAAATATGTGCCAGTATATGAAGGGTTTTGTTGCAAAATGCATTACAAACTTTTTTTTTTTTTTTTTTTTTAAAGGTATGTCTTTTTTGGCCTTTACACATATAAGAAATAGAAGTGCTATAAGTAATACCACCTTTATTTGAAAAAAAGTTTTCATTTGTTAATTGTTAAACATTTATAGTGTGAGTATGAGTATTATAGGTAGAAAGGAGGAAAATAAAACATTTTGCTTTTCCAGAAGCCCAGCTCGATTTCACAAAACTGACTTGTGGCAGAGGTGGCTTCCTATGATGGTGCCACATGCGATGGTTACTAAGCTCGTCGGTCTTACCTATTCTGCTGGCAGTGTTCGTCAATGGAGATTGCATGGCTATGTGCTTGATTTTATTCACCTGTTAGCAATAGGTATATGGCTGAAACATCTAAACTCTTACTATAACCCCGTGTGGGTGTGCGTGTGGGTGTGCGTGTGGGTGTGCGTGTGGGTGTGCGTGGGTGTCTCTTATCAAGTCATGGGGCAAATCACCCTTATCGGGGAGCCGTGGTGTTGTAACTGATTTTTATCAGTATGATTTTAGAATTTCAGCCAGTAATCACAACTGATAGTTTCCTTTTTTTTTTCTTGTTTTGCTTCAGTGACAAAAAAGTCATTGCTGGTTATTGGAATCTGTATAGGCCACGAGGTGTTGGTTATAGTCATCAGCCCATTACTTCTATAACACTGCATTCTCATAATGACCCTTCCTCCTGTCTGGTGTATGGTAAATATCTGCTGAATTTTGCCATGGCCATTCTTAGCAAAATATTTCTTAAACATATGAAGCCTGAACCACCTTGGGCTCTCACAGATTCAGTTTTATGGCCAAAATGCAATCAGGTGGCCTGGCCACTGCTGCCCCAGTCAGTTCAATTTTTCCCACAGTCTCTTGAGTCCTTTGAATGACTGAGGCATCTTCTAATTGCTGGACTTCAGTCCAACAGTTTTTAGTGCCTTTCTGTTGAGTTCCTCTGTGTGTGTGTGTGTGTGTGTGTGTGTGTGTGTGTGTGTGTGTGTGTGTGTGTGTGTGTGTGTGTGTGTGTGTGTGTGTGTGTGCGTGGTGGAGAAAAAGACAGAAAGGATTGCCTATAATTGCCCCTCTGGGTTTGTGTGAGCCATGGTGATTGTGTTAATGGTTCTGGGCCAGTTTGTCTTGTGTACTTATGGCTGTCATAACCCGAATGTTTGGAAAGGTGTGTGTGTGTGTGTGTGTGTGTGTGCGCGTGTGCGTGTGCGCGCGCATGGTGTCTCAGGTTGCTCTCCTGGGCCTGCTGATGCAGACCCATGGCTGGCATCCATGAACACAGGCCTCTCCATTAAAGCTCCTCAGCGCCGGCTCTGTGAGAGGCAATTAAAGCAAAACAAACAGCATGCCACGGAGGGAGAGATCACTTCCCATGCAGCGGGATTTATCAGTGCCTTTATCATACCCACAGTTTTCTGCTGACCAAGGACTGAAGTGCACACTCCATCTGCCCCTCCTTTCTCTCTTTCACTGCATCTTTCACTCTCAGTCCTTCCAGTGGTACTGGTCCTGTTCTCCATGTCTCCCTTTCTTTCTCTCTCTTTCTGTCTCTCTAACACCACTCTCACATAGTCCCTTCCTGCTGTTTGGCCTTAATTGTTGTAGTTTAGAAACTGGAGTCTCATTTCACATTAGAGTTAGTTTTATAACCATATAATATAATTGGACAAATATTCTGTGGTATAGTGAAGTGGTACCCAATTCCAGTCCTGGCCATAGTCCAGCACAGTTTGGTGATTTTATTTTATTTTTTTCCTGGCTCAATCACACCTGAATCAACTCCTCAGTTAATGTCTAGTAAGTGTGTTAGATTGGGGGGGAAATCACCAAACTCTGCTGGACTCCAGCCCTGCAGGATCAGAATTGATTGTTCTAATAGTGCTGGGCAGTATGTAGTCTGTAGTAGTATACCAGTTTTTGGACGATTTATATTTGATACTGTATATCAAACTGACATTTGATGATTCATTTATTGTACTCTGGAAGAGCAGAATGTTAGTGACACTTGGCTACAGTGCTAAAATATCTGCCTTTTATTCATTTTACCACAGTCGTAGTCCTATATAAATAAATGTTACATCCATTATGCTAATCCTGGTGGATCTTGGCCCAAATTTCTCTTGGTATCAGTATCAGCAGACATGGACATGAAAAATATTGGATATTGACCCAGAATTTTCATATCTTTGCATCCCTTAGATGCCTGTGATTGTTTTGAAAAACAGCACAAAATACTTAAGTGTAAATAATTATTAGGTTTCCTTTCTGCGGGTCTGTCTGATTAACCTTCACAATACAAAGTATTTGATATAATTGAGGTGGTCCAATCAAAGCAAGCTTGTTTTTAAGACAATGTTTTAATACTCAGGGATTGAAAACTGAAATATCATCACGTACTTTGACCTATTTGGAAAATATTGTATTGTTGACTTTTCTCAGTACTAGGCTAGTTGGCGAGTAGCTCCAGGGCAGGGCAGCTGGTAGGGGCTGGGACTCATTTTAGCTTTGTAGTGATGCTGAAAGCCTGGGAGTGCCCCACATGGAATGTGACTCCAAACTGTGACTCAGGAGCTGGAAACCTGTCAAATACATGAAACGCCTGTCTTGTGGCTCGAGAACAGGTGCAACGTCCCTTAAGAAGATTACCATTTGTTTGTAGAAACACACACACAGGAAGTCACCTCTGACAGTTGCAGTAATAAAGCTGACACCACCTCATCACTCCCTTCTGTAAGGAGAGTGAGTGGCTGGCTTTAAATGCAGGATGGTTTGTATGTGATCCATTTTAAATGCGGCGGGCCTGATGTCAGGACTGAGCCGGTTATTTGGGGGACGTTGTAGCCTGACTCACATGAAAAAGCTGCACTGCTCAGCGGCACTAAAGGAGAGGAATGAGGCTGACATGCCTGTTCCACTTTAACGTCTCCAGAATGCCTCCGTCATATTAAAGCCTTGTCCTGAGGGGATCAGACTGATGGGACATGGGCTAGCGGGCTGTCGTTTCATCCACAAGAATTACACGACTTGCAAGATGCCATGGTTGCCTGTCATATACGCTGAATGGCTCTGAATGATATTCGACTGCTCAATAAATCTTATACTAATCAAATTCACCATGTAATTACTGAATTAAGACCACAATTAAGGTACTTTAGGGATTTTCTTGCTGTTCCACAGTTCTGTGTTACGTTTTTAATTTTTGTTCCGACTAGGACTGCAAATCAGTCAGATATTCCCCCGCGCTGTTCCCCAAGCGTTTAGACAAACACAAACCTTATAATCATGTGCCTTTTTGTAGAGCACTCTTTTGCTGTGTATTCAAATCACAATCAAAGCATCGCTCATAATAAGCCCAGTTATTGTTAGAGCTGTCAAAACTGTGTAGCATTAGAAAACTGTACTTTATCAAAGCCAAAAGAAAACAATGGTTCTAAAGGTCTAAAATGTTGAATACACAAATGTCTGGCACATCATGGGTGTGCCTTTAGTGACCCATATTATGGGTTATTCCTTTTATGGCCACATTGCATCATCGGCATGCATGTTGCTGCTCTGATGTGGTCTTCGAAACAACTTTGTTGTAGCCTTTTTATACAGTTTAAGGATCATCATTGTGGGGTTTAAAGACACTCAGAAAGAAATCTAAAGAGTGGAGGATCTATAGATGAGATGGTCTCTCTGATGTGGTCTTGTGCCCTACATGGGCATGAATAATCATAAGTAAAGACTCCAAGGCAGCCGTCTTGTTTCTCCAGGGGGATATACCATTGTTTCTGCTATTTCCTTTGCTGCTGCTTTTTTTTTCTGAAAGTAGCAGGTTGTCACACTTTGGGAACTTGCCACTGATTATTCTGTCTGGTCTAGCGGCTGCGAGAACATTTCCTCAATGAGACAAGACTTGTGCAGACAGACACGAGGCCGGATCAGGCAGGTAGTGTGTGATGAGGAGATGCAGAGACAGCTAGTCGTAATCAGTGTGTGTGTGAGCCAGAGACAGCTACCTATGTAACGTCAAGGAAAGAATGAATAAACAACATTTTGTTAGAAGACCAGCTGACAAGTCCGTCAGACAGCATGGCTACTGTTGAGCTGGGTTTCAGATTGGCTTCACAAACAGCTCTAGCACATGTGAGCATGTAGTCATAGGGCATGGGATGTTGAGACAGCTGGCTATGTGCGATTTAGACCAGACCATAGGCTGTGCTTGGCACATGTCCTATTATCTGACCTTGCTCCATTCTCACTGTCTATGTATAATAGAGTATAATGAGAATACTGCACAGGTGCTGAAACAAACGCTGAAGGTTTCTATGAAGACTGCCAGCATCTTGGAAAATGTTTAGTGAGGTTTGGTGACAAAATCAAATTTACACAATTTTACAAGTTTTTGGAAATGCAACCCCAAAACTTCATTAAGGTCATGCTGACTTCACAGCATGGTTTCAGACACAATAACACAGTAACTTATTACAAACTAGCTTCTAGATATATATGCCTGCACAGTGTGCATGCATGCAAACAGAAGTTGAAATTCTGCACCAGTTGCCTAAAATGGGGGTCATTCCTATGTTCCCTGGCCCTTTATTTGCTCTTTGAAATTTCTCAGACACTGGTCCACGTACCCCAGGTTTTTTGTATGTATTCTGTGTTCTCAAAAAAGGTTTTCATAAGTTTCCCTTACTTAGCTAATTAGCTCACAAAGGATAGCTAAGGTGAGCAAGTGCATCCCTATTAAAAACACTACTACTTGTTTTCTTTTGTTTTTCATCGGTCTTCTTAATGTGTCATTGAGGTTTGTTTTATGTGTAGAGTTAAGGGGATGGACAGCCTTGAGAACATAGGTACACTCCCCTAAGCCACATCAATAAGTCTATGCAACCTAAATAAACATGAAGATACGGTTTGAGCAGGTTGAGAACTTTTCAGAATGTATTAACGGAAAAGATTTGGGTGACTTTTGTGGTGTGTTTTAGTAACATTAGTGTTGTAGCTCCAAAGCTAAGTAAATTTTGGAACCCAAATATGTCTTAGTTAATCGCCTACCTCTGGAATAATTGGAAATTGTGTAAATTAGACCTTTCACCCATACTTTAAGAGTAATAATTGATGATAAAAAAAATCTACCTTGTACAATTTTCCATTTTCCTCTAACTGCACGAAACAAGTTTTGCTTCTTTTGGTTTGCTATGTAGTTATGAGGCTATTGTAGCTAATAGAAGCTCATGTACATCATGCATTCTGCATCAAGTGAAGTTTCAAATATACTTGCTGTTGTGGTTTCTGATTCTGTGGGACTGTCTAAAAATAGACAATAGTGTGGACAAAATTCAGATATTTTCTGAATGGTTGCTGCTATTTATTGTTTTGTTTGTTTTAAGCTGTCCAATGTATTTTTGTTTATTTAATTATAATTAGAATATGTATGGTACATATGTGTTTGGCATTAGAGAATATTAGTTATGTCTGTGTCTAGAGGAGAGTTGCCACTTTTTCACTTTATTTTAATTTTATCTTTGGTGACACATTAATGCATGTGCATATTCCAGAGTAATTAAATCACTGCTTGCTCTGGTGAGCTGTGGAGAACATTCCCTCCCTCTTCATCTCACTTAAACTCACATACGCGTGGTGTCACCACATCCAGACGGTGCCTGTTAGCAGATGGGCTGTCTGCTTTCTCCTCATTGCAGATTGGACAATGACATTCGAAAGATCATTCTCTGACTGTTTGGTCACCTCCAACTGTTCACGTTTGTCATCATTTATTCTGCAGCACTGCCAGAATAGTCTGCACACAACAGTTCCATAAGTGGAATAAGCCTCCTGAAAGTGTTGGCAGTTATGCTATTATCGAGAGTGCTCCCATTTATTTAAGAGCATGAAGTATTTGTTTTGTATTCTCTGATTGTAACCTACTTGCCTTATGACATCAGCTATTATGATCGTGCCACAGACAGTAGTTCATCTCCTTTATTTGTTTGTATGTGTACACATTTAGTAACCTGAGTGGGAGAGTTAGGACCAAAATGCGTCCATCTCCCGAGGACCACTCTTAAGGCCCACTGAAGTGGTTTAGGGTCATAAACAGACACACAGATGCTAACTGCTGCACTCGTTCATTTCACTTAAGAATAACTGAAAAGGCTTCATCTAACATAAGTGGACTGAAAAGCTCTGTAAGTCACTGGACTGCAGATGCTCTTGTAAACTCATGCAGAAAATGCGAGTGGACAAGCAAGTACAGAAGTGGTGTATAATGACCTTTACTGACAGATCTCTCTCTATTTTCTCTCTCTTTCCTCTTCTTTCTGTTTCTTCAGCAGGAGTGAGTACAGCCCAGAGAGTAGTCTCAGTGCAGCCTGGACCCCTGGTCCGAACTGAGGGCTCCCACGTGACCATCTGGTGTAATGTGACCGGCTATAAAGAGGGAGTGGAGCAGGACTTTGAATGGTCCATGTACCTGCACACTGCTCCAGACAGGGAGATCCGTATAGTGAGCACAGCCCAGCCCAACTACGCCTATGCCGTGTACTCTCAGCGAGTCAACACCAGAGAGATATATGTGGAAAGACTGAGTGGAGACTCTGCTCTTCTTCACATCACTAAGCTGCAGGCCAAGGACCAGGGTGTTTTTGAATGTTACACGCCCAACACGGACGGCCAGTACTTGGGCACCTACAGCGCCCGGACCAACCTCACTGGTGAGTCAGAGAACACTTCATGCTTCATGTGGGCAGGCACACAAACTTGTCAAAGTCTGTGTTTTCTTATAGATTTGTCCCTTAAATACATTTTCCAACCTCTACTTTGTCCATGTTTTCATTCCAGAGACACTTATTGTCCTAGGTCTTTAATTTTGCGCTGGAGCTATGAAGCTAATGTTGCTAATGAGTGATGAAAGCTTATGCACGGCAGGTAACATTGTGGCTAAATCACATACTTGCCTCAAAATTAATTGAATTAAGTAATCTCAAATAGACTTTTCTGGTTTCTGATGCTATACAGTGGACAAAATTGACAGAATCCAAAAAAACGGATTTCAGAAGAAAGTTTAGGCAATGCTGTGCTAATGTGTTAAAAACTTGCATTCTTTTTCATTTAACTGCATTCATAGCCCTTCAGAAATAAAGGTTACCCTCTTTAATGCTAATCCATAATAATGCTAAACATTGTCTCTTTAATGCTAATCCATATAGATTTAGTCCCAGTTTTTATATCAATGTTTATATCTCTGCATTGGTAGATACATATGTGAAAAATATTGGACATCAGCCCACAATTCCTGTATTGGTGCATCTCTACATTTTACATGAACATAGCAGACTAGAGTATTTGATTCCTGATGCATATGGCTAGTTTCGCCCTTAGAACATTTCAAGTAAATCTTTTTTTTTTTTTTTTTTTTTTTTTTTTTTTAGTCAACTTAACCTTCACCTCTATCCTCAGAAAACTTGATAAAACTAAAAAGTTGAGTCTGTAGGTCTATAGGAAACCTGTGTGAAATCCAGCCTTGTCAGAACTGCTGCTCAGCTTCAACACCTTCTCCATCAGCTATGCAAATGGCTCTGTGTTAATTGGTGGAGTTTTAATGCCTGAGTGGATTTATGGTAGCAGCATCAGTCATTTACTGGGGCCGGCTGTGTAATGGAGTAGGTAACTGACAGAATGCCAGTCCATCTGCGTGCCAGCCCACCCCATCATTAACCAGGACAGTGGCCTGTTCTGCTGCTTTGCTATCTGCTGCCATGATACAATTATCCTTAGCCTTTTAATCATAATCATAATTATACCCGTCCTCTACACACACACTCCAAGACACACACTTGGCTCACTGTCTTCTGTGCCAATGCTCTCAACTCTATTATTTCTGAGAATATGGAGCTATTAGCAGGCAATTTGCATGTGACATTAAGTAATTTCTACATATGTGACTTTTTATGGCCTTTATGGGAGGGAGACAGGTCAGGCAGGTGTAGGTGTGTTTGTGTGGGGGTGTGGTGGGTGTGTCCTAAGTCACTATTTCACCTGTTGTTCTATTCCCTGCATCATGATAGATTAGTAGTCCCATGTTCTTTCCAAGACATATAAATGGGGATCAGGTCAGGTCAGGCCAGGTGAATGTAAATGCAACAGTCCTGAAGACTTGAAAGTAAAATATGCACTTTTGAATAATTAATGTGTTACAGCAATGGTCCTACTGTAATGTCTGACTGACACCGCAAGGGCTTTGAAGTTTAGCTGTAATTTTGCATAGTCTTAAGCAGTGCCATAAACGGGGTATAACGATACATGCTTTCAGGTTTTATGTGATTTTTTTATTTTTTTATTATTATTATTATTTTTTTTTAATTATTTTTTTTAATTCTGAGTTCAACATTCAATTTGATTTTTGTTACTTGCTATGTTAAAATAGGTTCTACCTAACTCTAGTTACATATTACAGATCAGTGTGGCTCAGATATACACATGTCAAAACAAAATTGACTCTCTGCCATACCAAATACATAGTTTGAAAGTAGCTTCTTTGCTAAATATATATTAATACAGTTATAAACAATACACACATGGACAGGATGCAGCCAGAGGCCTAGTTTTGATCAGCACCAGTGGTTCCATGAAAGACCGCAAATAAGAGGCCCTCAAAACAACCTGAGGATGCATCAGTAATGCAGTTTTAAATTTCAGCGCATTGATTTTACAGGCTTTTTTTTCCCTTTCATGCTGCATCAAAATGATTATACTCCTATTCATTTTAATCTCCACACTTTACTAATCCAGTAACTAATAAAGCCAGCAAGTTAGTAAAAAAATCACTGTCACAATTATGGTAAAATTGCCTTATCACATTTATTTAAGCTGAGCACATTTTTTTTTTTAAGATTAAATGAACCTTATTAGTCCCACAACAGAGAAATTTCGCCTCCGCAATACAACCCATCCATGCAGTGAAGCCCCACATACACAGTAGTGAATACACGGAGTAGTGGGCCCTATCCACAGCGCCCGGGGAGCAGTTGGGGGTTAGGTGCCTTGCTCAAGGGTACTCCAGTCATATACTGTCAGATCAGAGGACTAAACAAACAGAATGTGATTTGGGAGTGTTTTATATCCATTAGTTTAAGACATGCACATGTAAATAACAAATCTTAAAACACATTTATTGACATGCCATTGATCTTGTATAAATAACAGGAGTTCTAACTTCTGAATGGTGCAATAACACATTTAGAGGGCCGTGAAGAGTGGTGATTGCTTATTTGACATTTTTGTCGTTTGTTGGAAGTCAGCAGCTAGGAAGCAAGATCTTCCCACTTTAGGCTTGTACTTTAATACAACAAACAGACAGTCAATTAAATTGACTCATGTGGCCATTAATCACCAGCTATAATTTAGTGGTTCAGACAGGCGTATTCTTTGTTGACTCTATGAGAGATCATAAAGCCTCTGAATAGGACAGTTTCTTCAATTGCGCTGTGTGTGTGTGTGCGTGTGTAACAGTGGGAGTATTTTTAATATGGTATCAGTGTGTGACTCCTGAGTGTTGTGGGTTGGAGAGCATACGTAGTGTCACACAGAGAGCCACCTGTTTAACAGCAGCCAGATTGCTCTCTGGCCCCTTATCCCCTTCCACACCTCCACCCCCTCATACAACCCCCCTGAAACCCATCTGCCATTGGACACATATTTATGACCACTAAGACCTGTGAGAAATGCCCATTTCAGCTATTGCTAAAATGTGTCTGTTGGAACACAACGTTACACTAGAGTCACTTATTACAAACGTGACTCATGAGTCACAACAAATCTAGACAGTGCTGTTTTAGTCATCAAGTGACTGGACACAGTAAATCTTCCAGACTGTTCATTACTCACACATATTAGTAATATCAGTAGCACTGTAACTGTATGGTTTCATACTGTTATACTGGAAGTAGTTTCAGCCTCATTTAGCAGAATACCTGAAATGCTACTGATAATTAGTATGGTCTGATTGTAACTAAATGAGGATTACGGGTCAAAGCACCCTTTTCTACATGGGGAAAAAGTAATAATAGTTGTCAAATTTCTGCCTTTGCACCCTGTGGTAAACAAAATCGTTATAATAAATTGCTGCTGCTTTTTTCTTATGTACGTTTTCCTTCAATTTGACTAGTTTCTCTGGATTATGAGGTGATTTAAGAAGTTGAAATGAAAATATTATGTGAGCTACAAGCAAATCTAACATTCATGCAAGTTATGTGAAAGTAAAACAATAAGCTGTATATAAATATTATACAACACTATTATAAAACAATATACCTCTAATTATAGCCTACTTTTGCCATAATTACTTGACTAGCATAGCCAATTAATGTGGGGTGTTTTAGTGCAGTTACTAGTCTCATGAAATCCATTAATTACACAGGTCAGAGTTAATATATTAATGTCTATAGGACAAAACATGGACTTTTGAACTTGTGAGAATAGAGCAGCTTTCAAAAAGCCATTAATTTTCCCCATAGAAAAAAAACAACTTGGACCCAGGGTTTCCTCAGATTCTAATGGTAATTCTAACTCTCTCACCAGCAGAGGTTTATTGATGCTAAGCCCATGTAACCTGCAGAAGGAATTGGATAAATTGGGTATGTGGGGGTCATTCTCCAGCATTGCCCTGCTCTAGATATTTATCCCCAATGCTGACCCCTTCATGGCTCTTCCCAGCATTCTCCCACTGCTCTGGAATTCACTACACATCCACATGCCCCCCTCACCCCTTGCTCCAGCCCGGTTTATTGTTCTGTGACATGCCATTACACTTCCTACAAGCTTGGGTCTGTGGTCAAACTATGGATGACAGAAAAACAGAATAGACGTGTTGTGTAAAGATGCACACTGGCTCCAGATTAAGAACATGTTTCTTGATGCAGTGATCAAGATTTCTGTTTGATAAAATGTAGCAGCAATATAGATCTGGCTGTGCCCAAGGTTCAGTTTGAAGGAGGGGGAATACAAGGGGATGCCACAACCACCACTTCCCAAAACACACACACCAAAAAATCATACCCTTTGCAAAGCTGCCTCTCCCCATTTCTATCTCCTTGGATTTATGTCACCTTACAGCTCCGCTGTTGATGTTTTAATCCCATCCATATTTGAGGTTTAAATCAAGCTGCCTTAAAAAAAATAAACCACAATCCAGCACGGTCACGTAAAGATTGTCGAAAGCAGTTTACAATAATAGTTTGTTTTAAAGTGGGTTCTAATTCCATGCTATAAAAAAGGAATGACATTGTAAACTTTTCTCTCCAACAATTTGATCATGTGTTGCACCTGGGTAACATTTGTCTGAGAGGCTGTGCAGGCTATTAGCTTTCCCCATGTTATTATTCAAACAAAGGTTGCAAGCTATACATACAATTGAGCTTTAGGTAGTAATATTCACATATGTGTTGGAGGCTTTTATAACAGAGACGAGCTGATGCAGCTGTTATTCATATGCATGAATAGGAGTTCAGTGGCTGCTTCCATTTTGTTGTTGTTGGAAAGTGACCTTTCATGCCCTTTGTGTTTATGTGGTATGTGTTTGTGTGTATGGGCTATTGCAGAGGTGTCTGCTCTATTTGAACTGGATCGAAATGTAATCTTAGCAGTGAACCAAGGGCAACAAAAATACCAAGAAAATCCATGTGTAATTCGTCTGATAATACCTTCTGTAAAAACGAAAATGTCACCTTCAAAGTACATGTTGTGTGCAGGCCACAACAAAGAGTGGGGAAAAAAAATGCTCTGCAGTTTGGCCAGACCAGGCCTGAGCAGACAAAATTGGAAAAAAGTGGACAGAAGTCAGAACAGACAAAGCTATGACTGTGGTGAAATTAAATTGAGTGGAGTAAAAGCTGCACTGTATGTTCATACTGTGTGTGAGGTGGTGAGAACTTGCACACACCACACACACACTGACCCTTTTTGTGTTTCTAACCTCTTAACCCACTTCTCCATGGTGTCCCCATTACCCTCCCTTCCTCTTTCCGTGCATGTAATGCTCTGCCAGTAGCTCTTCAGCAGCTTATGTGCCTCAGCACTCAGTATTTCCTGCATTCCCGTATTTCCTGCATTCCCTTATGTTCCATCTCTATCCGCTCACTCTTTTTCTCCATTATGTTCGGTTCACATGCAGCGTCTCTGCTGCTTTTGTCCTGGGGTGCATTTGCTAAAAAATTACTTTTGCTTAAAAGTGAGTAAAAGATGCCCAAAAGCTGTTTAGGTGTAGCAAGGGATCAGTGTAGGATAGGTTATTTTTGTGCAGGTCTGAAGTGACTGCTTAGGCTCCAAAAGTGTAGCTTTGAGATTGGCCACCGTTTCTGCACACGTTCTACACCAGGCTTGATTCATTAACTGCTGCCTCTGGATCCCTGTATGTTTTATGTCTTCAAGACTGATGTACTTGCTTCAAGGCATGAGGTAGAGAATGGTGGCTTGTGCCACAGTCTCCTCCAGAAAGCCAGCAACTTTTCACACATCATAGCTCTGACTTTATTCCTAGCTAATTTCCAACTGATCTAATTTGAGGCAACAATCAGTTTTAATCACATGGTGCAGTCCAAATAAGTTTCAAACTGCTCTGGATTACAAGGTATCATGATCCTGGAAATTCTCATTTTCTGAGAATTAATGAGCATGTACCTGCTAGCAAGCTGTCCCATGCTGAAGGAAACTTATTCAGGCTGCACTAGGTCAGCATCTCTGAGTTTATCATGTGCTTTGATGCAAATCAGCATGAAACCTTCCAATATACAGAATTTGAAATATGTTCACGTCCCTGTCCACTGATGTCCCCTTTTTTTCTTTTTTTTTTGATTATTGTTAAAAACGTGCTGTTTGCTTTGTTCTCTTGCACCACTCATCACTGACACATTCAAATGGCACCAGCAACCCGGTTAAGATTGGACAGGATCCCTGGATTAACACGTTATGCTACTTGCTGTTCATCTGTGACAGCTTCTTTTGTTATCTTGTGCCATTTCAGTAAAAAAAAAAACAATAAATTAACAAGATAAATAAATAGTACAGAAAGTTACTTAAATAGTAATATAAAAAATACATAATTTCTGTAATAAATTGTAAATAATATAAAAATTGATAAGTACTTTCTCTTTTAATACTTTGATCATTTCTGTTTAAAAAGTTATGATGGAGGTAAATTGGCTACTGCTACACTTTCAATGTAAACCACATGAACAGTCCATTTTTATATGGTGTAAACAGTTCAAATGTATTTTAATTGTAGATGATGTTTGAGTTATAAAGAAATGCAGAAATTAATTGAAAAAATGATCAGTGTTTTATGTATAGTGAAATGTTCGTAATGCATTTTAATACTTTTTTTTAAACCAATATCACCAAAATACTTAAGTGTGAATTTTAGGCACTGATATCGCATTAGGACATTTTCAGACTGTCCCAGATGCACAGTGTGGAGAGGTGCAGGTCATTGAAATGTTCCCACAAATTAGTGGCAGGAACAGGAACACTGCATATAACTGAGACAGGTGCCATTATTTGACTTGAGAACTTGCATCAACTTGAAGGTGACCTCACTATTACCAACACCGTTTTGGCCGACTGTGTTCATCCCTGATGGTGGTATAAGATAAGCTAAGGTCTTTCACAGACCATCAAAATAAAGAGACGTCCTTAGCGTGAATCGGCTCTGTGCTTCTGAGAAGACAGAAGTGACGTGTGCTGCGTGCGGGGAAAAGACACAATACACCAAACAACAGAAATGACTTCTCCATCTGCTTCACTGAGCAGACTTGATTTATGTACCAGTCCGTTTTTCTCTGAGGAAGAGTTTTGCTCCTGTAAAATTTCAAATAGTTGTTTCTCTTATCTGTGTTAGCCTCCTTTTTTTTTGAACTGTCCCTGGTGATGAAGCTCTGCATCATGAGAGGGACTGGCAGTATGAGGTTTTTTAGGGGGTTGATTTGTATTTGTTGCGTGGCGTGTTTAGAACACTTCAGTATGTTGAACCCTTGAGAGCAGGAGAGTCTGAACTGCACGTTTCAGCATTGCTCTGAAGTCCTCTCCCTCAGCCTGCTGTAATAAGATATTGATCCACGTGTGTGTGCGTGGGGTTGTGTGTTTAGGGTTTTTTTTCTCCCTCAGTTCCTCTCTTTGATGCTGTGTTTCGTTGTTCACTGAGAGTTGTTCCTTCTGTTTTTGGGGGTGTGTGTGTTTTCTGAGGTGTTCCTCCGTGATGTAGGAGATGGATTTCCCCTTGGATTTGTTACTGACACCGTGGGAACCTGCTTTGAGTAAACAGTCATTCGGAGGACGAACTGTTTCAGCTTGTCCTTGCGCTGACAGCCGCCATCGTCATACACCACTGCTCACACAACCAGTCCCAGTCACACACACTTCATCCTCTTTGACAGGTCGACCATGTATTTCTCACGCGCTGACTTGTACACCGCACTTCAACAGTTTAGGGACACAGTAGCCTAAATGGTTGTGTTTGTTGATTTACAGTAGCTTAACATTTGAAAGACTAATCAGCTTTATTTTCAGGAAAGTAAGATAACACATCAACATATCTAACAGTACTTAATCTGATATAAGTGGAATTATTAAGGTACTAAATCTCAATACTAAACATGTATTATGTTTGTAATAAATAATATTCAATAGAAATAAACATTGTCATATATTATTTAGAATGAATAATAAAGTTAAATATTTAAAGTGCAGTTATATGTAGACCTCTACAATCACATATACAGATATACAATGTCAATTAATGTCAATTAATGTAATATTTATTATTGTATGCTATTTATAATATTTTATTTAATGTATACATTTTCTAATATTGTTATGATAAAAAATGGTATTATAAAAACAAAAAACAAATTTACAGTTCAAATAAATCTTTAAATATTAAAGCTATACTATGTCAAATATGGGGAGCGGAAGACCTTTTTCAGAGCAAAAAGTCAAATATAGTACTGGACAGAAGTCTTCATCTGCATGTTTTACGTATTACAGTTACATTATGTCAGACACTTTTATCCATAGTGACTTACAATTTGTTCATTTTACAGTAAAATGTGAAGGTAGTGTGATGCCTATAAACAATATAGTGACATACAATGTCAATATTTCAATGTTTTAAAGCAGTAAATGGTAATTATTTATTAATTGGTTCTATTTTTATATATTATATAATGTCAATTTGGATGTACTTTTATTGTTAGTTAATTGTTGTTGCTATGCAGCATTCTCAGGTATAATGGAATCATCTACAGCTCCAGTCATCATTGAAAATATCTTAATTTTTACATCTTCCTACAAAGTGTTTGAAACCTAGAATATTAGCATGGCATTCTATAAATTATACATATATCTCCAACAAAATTGGTTTTACATTGCAGTTTGAATGTTGATGAATTCTAAAATGATTCCAAACTTGTGTATGTTTAATTAAAATTTTAATTAAAATTTTAAAACTTTTTAAAATTAAAAAGTAATGCGGAATGAAAATAACTGGGAGAAAATTCTAATTTTCACTTAAAATGTCTATGAATTTTTGATGGTCAGTGTGTGTCACTCATTGTAGCAGGATGCAGTCTGCTGTGCTTGCTGAGCAGTGAGTGGTGAAGAGAGCCGGAATGTGTTGCGGCATGAAATGGACGTGAATGTGGTCTTGCGTATTCCTCTGAAGTTTCCACTGCACACAGATCTCTTGTTCTCCTCTTATCTGCTCTCCTCTAAAGCCCAGATTAGCTCTCCCTCAGGACGGCCCCCTCAGTGGCACACTAACACACTCACCCCTCGAGGAGGGCTCTGGACAGGCAGGTTGGAAGGCACTAAAACAAGGAAGTGCGGAAACTGAAAAAAGAGGAGGACAAAGCATAGTCGAGAGCAAGAGACAGAGGGAGAAAAAAATAACAAAGAGGGGGAGTAACTTGTATCATTTTACTGTATGGGCTATTTTAGTTTTCTTTTGAAGTGGAGCGCTCTGTAAAAGAATCTTGTACAGTTTACGGCCAAAGAACACAAGCATATCACTTCTCCACTTTACCAACCACCTAGTGCACCCGCTGAGCTCACAGCCAGCCCGCAGCAGGCCAACTCAAACATGCCTGAGAGCCTGGAGCAGGGGGCTAGATACAGAGAGAGGCGCTGAGGTGAGTCATGAGTCTACGTGGTGAGGCAGATGGAGAAATGAGGGTGATGTTTGCTGAGCGGTGTGTAAGTGGTCATTATTACAGCAGGGAAACTCAGCAGCTTCTGACTGGAGTCATGTTCCAACAGCACACACCTGCATCTGCTCTAACCTGATACACCTGTAAAACATACTCATTCACTCACACACACAATGGCCGTGTCTTCTGTGAAAACAGAGGAACAGCCAGAGTCTGCTCCGGGTCAAACTGACTCATTAACGGCTGCAGATGAAAGCACTGATGCAATTCCGGCCATTCACAGTTTCACCAATACTCTCTCTACACCTGTCTGTCTGTCTGTCTCTTTCTGTTGTCTTTGACTCTCTCTCTTTGTTTTTTTCTCTCTTTGTCTTTTCCAACTTTCTTTGTTTTTTCTTGTCCTCTCTCTCTCTCTCTCTCTCTCTCTCTCTCTCTCTCTCTCTCTCTCTCTCTCTCTCTCTCTCTCTCTCTCTCTCTCTCTCTCTCTCTCTCTCTCTCTCTCTCTCTCTCTCTCTCTCTCTCTCTCTCCTTGTGCCCGTTTTTGTTTTTTCTCTCTCTCATGCATGTATAAAAACATGCTCTGCCCTTTTGTTAATCAGTGATAGAGCGACCTTGAGAAGTAGATTATGATAAATCTCTCAAGTGCTGCTCTTTGATCCTCACTCTTCACAATCATTGCTGCTCCTGTGTGGCTGTGCTGTATGTGTTTGGTTATTACGTGCAGCAGCAGTGGCAGTAGTAGCTGATAATCAGGGGCCCATGCTGAGGCTTACTCACTCTCCATCTTTACCCACCAGTGTAGGAGGAGATCTGGAGCTGAGCTCATCTTCCTACGCACCGGCCTGCACCCACAGCGCAGAAAAACAACACGCTGCTCTTACACACTCAAACCATGTGCGTCTGTTGAAACCTTTCCTGTATCTGCCCTGTTGACGTGCACTCATTATTTCAAACACTGAAATTAACCTTAATGGCCTCAGCATCATCTCTGTAAAATGTCACTGTGTGTTATGAGTATACAATATGACATGACAATGAGAGCTCTGCTCTCTTAGTCACATTGTGGCTCACAGCGTACATGGGCAGCAGAGTGTTAGTCATAAGCCAAGAAGCAGTCTATTTTTACAGAAAGTGTCCAGTGAAAAAATGACAGCGCTCCATCTAAGGAAGCGGTTGGAGTTGGCTGTGCCTAGGGCTCTGTGGGGAGGAGCAAGTCAAACTGAACTGGCCTTTTAGAGGACACTAAACATGTTAGTGCAAGCCTACAAGAACAACTACAGAACAAATCTTCAGGGCTGCAGACCAACTTTTCCACTGGTAGCACCGGTGCTACCAACTTTTTGTCTTGTTTTGGTCGCACCCCCAGGTATCAATCCTTGAATGTTGCTGAACAGATGTCTTCATTTGCATACCCTAATTTTGCATGGATATAAATATTGATGGTGACTTAAGGCTTATTTGTGAAATATTTTAGCTTATAATATTTAAACTTATAATAGAAGATGACCTATTTTGTCAGCTGTAGCAGAGAAACAAAGTTAAAATGTTATCAAATAGAAGCATAATAGCAACTGTGTTTTACATGTGCTCTAAGGTGTCAGAATAGCATTGCAAAAATTTTACTCTGCTGACAAATTACTCATTGGTGAGCTTGGAGACACATGCTTTATATGACAACCTACCAAGACGAGTTACAAGAATAAGTTTGATTTGAATCAGACCCTGCACCCCACAGATAAGAGGGCAGATGCAAAGTGCTCCTTTTAACTATGTAAAAGCTTCTCAAAGTTAATCTTAAAAATGACAGCCATTTCAATCACAATAGCCAACTTCTTTTTATGCAGTACAGTGTATGTGCATTCATAACCTAGTTCATCAAGCACAATAGATTTGTCCTAGCTAGATATCACTTACACAAATTAGAGATAATTAGGGTAAATTGTTTCAATATGACTTCTCCAAAATCTCAGTATAAGAGAAATGAATGTCAAGTTGTCCAATATTGATGAGAAAAAAGTAACACTGCAACATCATATCATCAGAGGTGAACTTATATTAAGGTTATAGTAAGAGTGTTGCTGTTACAAGCTCGTTTTATGACAAAGTCTGTAAAAACTATAAATAAAATACTTGAATAAACTATGGGAACAATTCAATATGTTAAACTGAGGCAGTAGGTAGAACTTCCTCACTGAAATTTGCAGGAAAAAAAAATCTACCTTGTAAAGGATGTATTTTTTTCCCTTTGCAATGAAACACAAATTGGCCAGTAGTTCACAAACTTTACATACAAACATAATTAGTCTTGTTAAATTCGTTTTTGTGCAGTTTATGTGGAATGTTGAACACAAACCATTAGACTCCTAGTTTTTGTTAGTATTTTTTTAATGTGGCACTACTTGTCAGAATAAATACATCTTGTGACGTAACATGAAACATGCAAACGTCTTGAAGAGTTCTGATTTTCCGTTGCCCAGCTCTACTTTCCAGTGATTTTGTAACAGAAGGTGACTATGCAAAGTGGTCCCATCGGTCAATAAGTGTCTGTAATAATGCATTAATGGAGAATGCAGTTGTGGTG
>NC_051216.1:25575900-25658400 GCF_015220715.1 Pygocentrus nattereri
GTCCCAAATTGTTTTCCCTCCCACTTTCATCTGCTTCTGAGGGTGTGTTTGCCAGTCGTGACTCTCACCCTGGCCCGGCTCCAGAGGGAAAGTGATTTTATCGCTGGTGCTCGACCATTTCCCTGAAGATCCTGCGGGCTGCCGGAAAGGACTCTTGGCGTAATGACATTAGCCTGGCTTTAAGCCTCCTCAGAAGCCTCCTCTGGGCATGGCCGGATCAGCCTTACCAGTAATTGACAGATGTTAGCGAACAGTAATTTACTCTGAATGAGCTCCGTTGCTGCCAGCTAGGAGCTGCTGCAAGGAGCACAGACATCATGGACTGTCAAACGGACCAAATGAGGGGGTGCCCCGAATTGTAAGTAGCTGCAGAAAATAGGCAAGTTTACCAGCTGGGGACTGAAGAGAGTGAGCAGTTGCATTAGGCAATTCGACAGCGCACAAGAAGAACAGGATATGAGCTCTGACAAGGAGTGGAAAGGGACATGAGAGATGAGTGCTGAGTAGCGAATGGTCAATCATGCTAAATAGCGATGTTCTGGAGTAGCCAGCTGAGATTGTTTTGCCTCTTCTGTCCAGACCCTAGAGTGCTCTCTGTAATCGTTTTTCTCTCAGGGGCACTCCTCAAGCACATTTCACTGCTGTTACCAGAGCACCATCTACTCTACTGTCCTCCACCTCATTCTCCGTTCTCCAGACCAGGAATTGTTCCCCGGGTAGCTGTGCTGCTAATGGATGCGTCAGAGAGACTGAGAAGCGTGGTGGGACTGCATCTGCCTATTAGCTACCCTGTGATGGAATTAATGTGGCTGGGAGATGCTGTGGGCAAAAGAACATCCACAGTAACAAGCTCGCAGCTAATGAGAGAGGCTTAATATGTTTATATTATGAGGGTGTTAACAGGGTTCATCTTTACATTGGGGAAAATGGGCCAAAGTGTTCCTCCAGTGCGGCGCTTTTGATTTGATTAAACCACTAAACCCCAGGCATTCATATCTCCTCTGCCTAATGAATGCAACAAATCCTCCAGAATAAAATTATGAATATGAATGGTGTGAATGTATTCAGCGATTATTCTCCCTCTATGTATACTGCATACAGAGGCCCAAATGACAGCGTCCTTGTAGAAGGGACTTGGATGTTCCTCCTGTCAAGGGATTTCCATTTTTTTCGCTCTATATTTCATCAAAGAAAGAAGGAGCTCAAGGTGTCCTTAGTTCCTTATCACACTCTATCAGCATGTCCATTCTGGCCATCATTTTTCATCCGCTCTAAAAGAGCCTAGTCTTGCTCATAATTATTCCCAGATGCTTCAACTTTTCAGCCTGTTGCTCAAAGTAGAGTTATGGAGCAGTAAGTGGAGACCAGAATGGAAGAATGAGAAGTCTATTAATCATGTAAAGCACATCTGACTTCTTGTGAATTTCCCAGGTCATTAAACGCCATCATCTCATGGTCAGCTGTCTTCAGAACTGGAGTCTTGCCATGGTTCCTTGGTCGTATATAGGATCCTTAAATCAGTTGTAAAGTTTCATGGGAAAAAGGCTCAAACTGTATGCAGTGCAAATGATTTTCTTCTCTTCTGAAGCCATACAGTTGGCCATTGGGTAGTCATAAACAAAAGCCAGTTACCTGTATGATCTTATGTACTCTCTTGTGTTCAGAAACATAATCAGTGCACAGATTAATATGCGCACAAAAGCTATAAAGGCAAGGAGGCTGCAGGTCCGTGTGGAAGCATGCGGTGGTGCAGTGGTGCGTGGTTAATGGTGCTGGAGCTCCCCGTAAGGCTCTGAATCAATGTTCAACTTTCCCCGGAGTTATTAAACGGTATTACCATTTCACTCGCCTCATTAAAATGTTAATCACTCCCCTCATTATTTGGAATTGAAAATTTAGATTTAGTAAAAATGTCTAATGTAATTTGTTTGAATGTGTGCGAAAAGGCTGCAGGGCTTCTGGCGTCCTCTTTAGGTGAGAGGAATTAGTCAGCCTGAGTTCCTGCAGCACAGCAGTAAATCCACCACTCCTTTAACTTTGAATAAGCAGGATAATGCACTCTTAAATCTGTCTCTATCTGAGGCCCTCTCAACCCGTTCTCAAGGCCCTTGTGAAGATAACTTCATCATTTACTCGGGGCAGACAGGTTACTTGCTCAGCCAGGAAGGAACAGACTGCTTCTCTCAGCTACAGAAAATGGGGCTTATTTAACCATGCATTTTGTTGCCGTTTTTATATGCTAGATATTTATCTTTGATGCTTTGCTGCTGCTGATACTTTGCTGTACACAAGAATGATTATTAAACAAGTTTGTTCCTTTGTTAGAGAAACCAGAATCTGTGTAGTGATAAACACTCAATAGCTCTTGACTGTAGTGCTTCTAGTCCACATATGTTCATCTCTGTTGTCAGAACAGAACCTCATATCTCCTTTTTTTTTTTTTTTTTTTTTTTTTTGTGACTAATAAGTGGTTCATTCAATGCCCTGAAGTCACTTGTTGTCAATAATATTTTTATTTCATTTATTAAAATATTTTTTGTTATTCTATGGACAATAAACACTCCCTCTTGGCTGAACTTCCTGGCTTCATTTTGGCTCCACCCCCTCATCATCGCCATCACCTTCGTCTTTTGTAGTTAGTGTGTGTGCGTTTATATAAATATAACCCTAATATACACTCACCGGCCACTTTATTATTGCTAGTAAAAAGTTGGACCCCCTTTTGCCTTCAGAACTGCCTTAATTCTTCGTGGCAGACTTTCAACAAGGTGTTGGAAACGTTCCTCAGAGATTTTGGTTGGTTATTTGAGTTCCTGGTGCCTTTCTATGATCTTGAACCAGTCTGCCTATTCTCCTCTGACCTCTCACATCAACAAGGCATTTTTATCCACACAACTGCCGCTCACTGGATATTTTCTCTTTTCTCTGTAAACCCTAGTGATGGTTGTGCATGAAAATCCCAGTAGATCAGCAGTTTCTGAAATACTCAGATCAGCACCTCTGGTACCAACAACTATGCCAAGTTCAAAGTCACTTAAATCACCTTTCTTCCCCTTTCATCCCCCATGATGCTCGGTTTCAACTTCAGCAAGTTGTCTTGACCACCTCTACATGCCTAAATGCATTGAGTTACGGCCATGTGATTGGCTGATTAGCTTTTTGTGTTAAGCAAATATTAATAAAGTGGCCGGTGAGTCTATGTTTGGTTGTATGTAAAGTCTACCATACTTGGGTACTCAGGGAATTCTAAACCTAGTTCTTTTTGTTTTTCCCACTTTCCTGGTGATTTTCTTGGGTTGTATTTGTTTGCGATTATTTATGATTTGTCTGTGATAACCCTTGCAGCCTGAGTGTTGACCCTTTTATGGATTTTTGTGCACTTGGATTTGTGGAAATAAACAGAGCATGCCCTTGCATCATGCCTCTTTACTATGCATGTTACAGTAAATCATTGTTTTAAATATTAGTCAGTGTTTTTAAAACTAGTCAGTATTTTTGGGGAACTGTAAGAAGCTATTAAATGATGAACAGTATTCTGTAGTCATTAAGGATGTAATAATAGAAAAACACAAGTATTGAAAAGAGTGTAATGAAATTTTAAACAGTATCACAGGTAGAACCCTCAGTCTATTCTGAGTGCACACATCCCACTTAAGACAGGCAGACAAAAGTAAAGATTGAACAATCAATAAAAGTGGATGTCCGCCCACAGCATAGCTCAAACCTCCCTTATTTATTCAAAAATAACAGCAATGTTTTGACCTCTAGGTTCTTCATCAGGGTAAGGGCTCTTGGGTTTCAGTAGCTTAATTTACTTAGTGCTAATCATTTGAAATGGAAACACGTTTGAGCAGGTTTTTGTATGACTGAATGCATTGATTCTAAGATGATTCCACACTTTTGAATGGTAGTGCATTCCACCTCCTCTGCACAGAGAGAGTAAAGGGGCAGGGGGGGGGGTGTGTTACAGTCCCCCTCCCCTCTCCTGTCCTTTCCACTTGGCTGGGGCTCAAACAGGCAGTAGCCGGGTGCATCTGCTGCCCTCCTGGATGAGTGCCTGGTGGTTTTGCCCTCTCTGCCTGCTCCAACACCCCCGCCCCCTGGGCTGGTTCGTGCCGAAGGGTTGGAGGTGTGCCACTTTCTGCCTGCTCATCTCTCTGGAGTCCAGCTCGACTCAGCGCCTCAGCTCCAGGCCTGCCTGTGATCCTGCAGTCTGGATGATCATTAATGAAGCAGCACCAATGCTTGTTGGGAATCCACAGTCCAGTTGATGCACCAGTCTGGTCCAGCCTGGATGTCTGCCTCCTGCCTCTGTCAGCCAATCATAATATTAGCTTGGCTTCTGGTGCTGCTGTTTCCTGACTTCTACCTCCCTAGTGGTAGCCTTGTCTAGCCAGTTATTAGATCTGACCACTCATTAACGGTTCTGTTTGCTTGCAAACATTACTGGCCAATTTTTTTTCTGATCCTGCTATGACTTTCCAGTAGAGGTACTAGACATGCAGGTAGTTGTCACTGGTTCCTGTTCTTGCTGTCCTAAATCCACCAAACTGTATATCCAAAGCACAGGCTGTACTTTCTAAACACATACATATGCATGCTGTGATCAACATGTAATGTTCTTATTCATGCAGATAGACAATGGACACTGTTGTGTGTGTGTGTGTGTGTGTGTGTGTGTGTGTGTGTGTGTGTGTGCACACATGCATAAGCACACCTCAGTGAGCCTTTGTGATCAGATGGTGGGGCTATAACCGTGTCCTTCCTCAGGGACTTGTTTAATTGGTCACAGGGTTTGGACCATCTGTGGTTGGAGAAGCTTTTGAATAAAAGAGTGGAAAAGATGGGAGGGGATAGGAGAGTGGGGCGGAGGGGGCCTGAAGGGTGGGATGGGGGCACAAAAAGAGGTGGAGGAAATGGAAAGAGTGACAGAAGGATGGGGAGGACAGTAATGACTGAGGAGAGAAAGGATGCCAAACCCTCTGGTGCAACCAGGGCAAGATCCAATCTTACAGTCATTGCCTTTTAACTGCAAAAATGTTATGACCATTCCAGTTTTCCAATTTTATGGTGCTAGCAACTCTAACAGATAATATAAGCTGATAACATTATAAATTATATTTATGTCGTCACTATCAGAACAAAACCCTATATCTTATTATTATTTTTTTTACCTTTCTGTCAGCTGTCCTTTACATTGTTTCAAAAATTCACTATGAATGGACCCATAAAAAGGGTCCAGAATCGCTTGTAATAAAATGATGTTAACTTTCATTATAAGTTCAGAATGTTTTTTCTTTCTAATGTGAAGTTCAGTTTTTGGAGATATGAGGTTTTGTTTTTGACAGCAACAATATTTACGACTCAAATTTTATACTACAAATATCATCACATTTATTGTCAGTGTTAATAATATTAGTAGTGTATCAAAGGTGAGTTCTTTCTGAATTTTTTTTTAAGACATTAACGTAAGTCATTAATTACTGGTAATTCCTCAGCAGGAATTTTGTTGATACTGATAAATTTATAAGACATCAGTATCCATCAGTATTATCAAGCCTTAATTTTAATCACTTTGCTACTCTAGTTAGTCATTAGATTAGAGATTTGAATAGGATACAAGACAGAAGCTCATGCTGTGCAAAACCTGTCAACAATAGGGACATGAGCCAAGCATTTGCTAGGAAACTCTATGAAGTCAAATATTCCAGACCTGCTTAAATCCTCAGACTGGGGCACAACTGCTGCATCAGTGCGGATCAGATGCGTTGGCTTAAAAGAACCTGTTCTTCTCCTTCTCCTTCTTTTTTTCCTTCCCCAAATGTTTGTGTCACGCAAGGATGGCCCTGTGTTGTTTGTTCACTGTAGAATGTATTGCTCTTACCTCATTTAGAGGTGCATAAATTGCAGACAGAAGTCAGGGGTAAAAACTCTGCAGTTCCCTCTAGTTAAAAGTACTAAATCAAAACAAATTACAGGAAAGTGTATCAAAGAGCTGTCTGGCTGCTTTTTCTTGTTCTCATGCTAATGTGGGAGCAGGCAGCGTTTCTCTGGAGCAGCGGCGCTTGTGGCGCTTGATTAGCTGCAAGGCTGAGAGCTGATTGCCTCTCTGCTAGGGGATGGTGGTGGGGGCACAGGGTGTTTGTGAAGTAATCACTTTTTTTTTGTGTCTCCCTGCCTTTCTGCTGATCCAAGGACTACAGACACAGGCTTGGCACAGAGGCCTCACAGCACAGCTCACTGAGAAGGCCCTTCAGGCCAGCTGAGTTAGAGGCTCATCTCCTGGTTAGATAGTGATGGAGAGTGATGTGAACAGAGGGAGAACAGTATCGAGACATAACTAAGAAAATGCTTTGTACACCCCTTTTTCACTCTCATTCTGTTCACTCGTGAAACTGTTGTTCCAGTAACTATAATAGACTGTTTTTTCACCTTCTGTCTCATCCTTCTCCTCCTCTCCTTGCTTTCAAGTACCTCTTCTTGTTTTACTGTCTTACGGCTTGCTTGTTTGCTTGTTTGTCTTTTCTGTCTCCCTTTTTTCTGTCCTTCACTCTTTCTCCCCCCTTCACTTGTTTTCTTTGCACGTTCTTGTCTTTGTTGTGTCTGGCTCTGAGTGGGTGTGTCTCTTGCTGTTGTCTGCTTCAGAATTTAATGGGCCTTGAGAGGCATGACAGTGCAACTTATGGTAATGAGAAATCTGTTAACGGTCTCAGATGCATAATCTCAGTAAATTGTATTAGCGATATTTAGCTTCAGATGGTCCATTTTAGAACACTGCAGTTCCTGAAAACTCTTCAATTACTTGGTGAGAATGGAAAGGCTTTGCTAGTGGACTATTGCTTGGCTATTGATTTGTTTTGCTATGTAGCATCTCTGTATTTTCTGTATTCTGTGTTTTTAATCTCAAACTTTGCTCTATCTTTCACAGTGATTTGAGAAATAGAGGCAAGGCTAATGAGCTCATCCCTTTAATCGGATTACAGGCCTCTTGTACCCCCAACATCCCATTACACTTTCTCTCTAATGACTGCTTGATTATCCCAATGATAAAAAACCTGGTAATGCTCCACTAATCCCAGCTCTGAGACCGAATCTGGCCCAGACATAGGCTAACCAAACTCCGTGGACAGACATGTCAGCACAACATCATTGTCATAAAAGTGCTCAGGCCAGTTATTTCAGGTTGCATTACCATAAATGGATCCCTTTGTAACATGGAGTCATTCCCCACGTAGGGTGCTCTGTGCTGTGACTGTGTCAGTGTCTCTGAGAACTGCTGCTTATTGCTACATTCTGTGTGCTTCAGTAATCCTCACCCTTTCTCTTCCTCCTCTCCAACTGGGAGTTGGAAGGCTCTTCTGCATTTTTACCACTGCATTAAATTCCTCATGAAGGGCTCTTTGATACTCCATGCATTTTTTTGGCACCGCGCTAGCTTAGTGTCGACACATTTTTAGCAACTTCCAACCAGGTCTCTCTGTCATACATTACATCCACCACTCTCACTCCAAACCCCACTCAATGCATATTCTTCTCTTTAAATCTCCTTTCTCTCCGTATCACTCATTCTCCTCTGTCTCCATCACTCCCTGTTTTCATCTCTGTGAAAAAACAATGTCATCATAAATCTCTTCCTTATAGAAAGCATCTGCTCTGCTGGAAAAGCATTGTGCCTTAAATCACTCTTTGTGAAGTGCTCAGCCTTTGGCCCTCTTCTTTTTTTGCCACAGAAAATGTTTGCTGTGTGTGGTTTATTCCCTCTTTCTCTCTGTCAACATCATTTTTATGTGAAACCTTGATTAATTTTGTTCCTGGTTTCATATTACTACCAGTTAAACCCTCACCATTTACCACCTTCAAGAACCTACTTTTTTCTCATCTCCTCCTCCATTTTTTCTTTTCCCCTCCCACCTTCTTTCATGTGTTTCCACCAATTTCTACATTTTTACAAATGGGATTTTTCCCATCATAAATTCAGAAAGGCCTCTTTTTCAAAACTTGCTTATAAACAGATGATTGACACACAGAAGTCCCCTTGAGTGCACAGCGATTCCTTTTTCAAAGCCTTTTTCTTCAGGCACAAAGGCCATTATTCTGAATCCTCAGACTGGCTTCCATAACTCTGACAAAGCTCTTTGATAGGCAAACGGCCACAGATTAGAGCATTTGTTCAGATGTTGTAGATGGACCGAACAGATTTTTTGCCAAAATTGCCTCTGGGTGGGGGGGGAGATCCTGAGATCTTCACTATGCTCCATTCAGAGTGTCATGAAAAGCTCAAACAAAACACTCATTGTACAAACTGATACCAGTAGAGGACGGAATAATACTGCAAGCATAGACTCAGTTATGTCTTTCTCAAGCATTTGAATTTCCGGAGTCAATAAGGGGCATCACATATGTCAGTGTCATTAAGCAGTTGATTAAATCTGACTGAAAGAGCTCCTTGTGAAGTTAGCCGTAGTACAGTACTGCAGTAGGTCTTCACAATAGCAGACCATATGAAAAGCACACACACAAACAGCTGCTTTGCTGTGGCTGCTGAAAGCAGGGGAAGGCCATGTGGTGAGTTACAGTCTGAAATCAGACGGTGAACTCTACTTCTCATACTGCTCTCTGCTGTCTTTATGTAGCAGTGACAAAGAAAAAGATCCAGCGGTGCTGCATTATGGTGGTGGCTGCAGTGTGTAAGCGAGGTCAGGAATGCTGCGAGTCCCCCATGCCCCCCAACAGTCACTGAGGATAATTATCCCTCTGTCTGGTTTAGCCCCTCTCTCTTTAGTCTTTTCTGTGCTTTGCCTTTCAGCATGGAGCAGCTGCCTGCCTGAGGTCAAGGGCAGGGGTGGGGGATATGATGTGGGGCGATGATTATTTTGAATGAGAGTGTATTGTTTCCAGAGTTTACTGCAGCTCAGATGTTCAGTATTTGAAACGGAGTCTGTGAAGCAGGTAGTAGTGACCCTCTCTTTTCTTTTTTTCTTTAGCCGAACTCACACTTCTTGTGCTAAATAAGCACATGAAAGACACTACCATGTTTCCTGCACTTTCTTTTGGCAAAATTGCAATATAAATAACACTGTGCTCTTTAATTTGTCAAATTGTTTCTAATATCATAAATGAAAAATCAGTTGCCTATGAGCAATGTGCATTAAATAAAGTGCTACATCAAAATTAAGGTGCAAATGGCCTTTTAGCACAATGACTCATGCATAATTATGCTATGACATTTTGGTACAGGTCTAGCAGGAGCATTTAAATACAGCGCAAGTGCACTTACCACGCTTGCGTTACTTACGTCATTAAATCGCAGCACAGATTAGCTAAAATATTCAATTGGCTGTGTGCTGATTGAATGTTTAAAGCAAAAATCTGCTGATTCTGAATACATAATCTTAAAAAGACTTGCTTTATGATACTATTATTTACAACTATATGCAAAACTGCAGCAACAGATTTGATGCTGACTTTTGGATGTACCTTTTGTCTATTTTTATATATAACAGAATGCTACACTTAACTAAAGAAGCAAAGTTTGGACTCCCCAAACATCTTGGCTGATCAACTACATTTGGGAAATTTGGAGAAAGCTGAACTGTTGTTTTAAGGCCACTGAGGCATCTAATTATAAACCTGCAAACACAAGTCACGCCATTGTCCTGCTGTGATGCAGTGTGAAAAGCTTTTTGCATGATATTGCCACTGAGTTGCTGTTGATGTTCACATTTAATGGTGTTTTACAGCTGATCTCTCCCACTTAGTCCCATGTACTTCTCCTAGATATGGTTTAGTGGTTTAGTCCTGGAAATTAGAGTAAGCCATTTTCTCTTGGTTCTAAAACTTGGGTCCTGTGAATTTTGGGTCCTCAGATTTTCTCACTTTCATTAAAATATTGGATTAACTCTATTGTGACAATCATCTTACCCCAGTCTTATCTGAATATTATTTTCCTGAGAAAAGTAAAATCTCGCATTTCTTACATGGCTCTATTCTATATCAGAGAACTCTTTCAGCAGCCTGTCAGTGTAGAAGCAGATGCTTTTTGCCCATGCCTTTTTCATTCATTACCAGAATTTCTCACAATGAAATGCTTGATTTCCTCTTTTCTCCTACAAAAGAATTCAGAAATCAGCGAACCTTCATTAATACAATATTGAGATCATAGAGATATTTTTCTGTTAAGCTTTGTTTATCTCAGTTACCTCCATATGGTCCAGATTGTCACCATCAATGTAGCCAACTCACAACCTTGCTGCAGTTAAGCACCATTGCCATTAACTGTTGTGCTGATATTTTTGCAGCACCAGTTCTGTCATATAAATCCTGTTTCAGTGCTGTAATATTATCATATCCAGGATTGTTCTGACATTTCAAACAAATGTCTTAAGTCTTTTTAAATTTGGTGTCTCAGCCTCATGCTTTTTTTGGCTATGCTTCAGTGAGCTTGGGAAGTCGTTAAATGGTTTTGAGCTGCCTGTGGCCTCAGTGTGTGTTTGTCTTTTATATTAGCACAGCACTGTGTGTTCTGCCTGTGAACACAGGGCTCCCAGTTTAATAAAGAACAGACATATCTCAGAGCCAGCATTTAAAATAAATAAATAAATAAATAAATAAAAAGCATCAGAAGTAGTCGAGTTGCTATGGACACCCTCTTCTGGCAGTGTATGTGTCAGAGGTGATGTGTGCCGAGCATTGGGAATCTAATTAGCATGCTATTAGCAAAGGAAACAGCATGGTGCATGAAAACAGACCAAGGCGGATGAACCTAACCCCTTACCCCGCCTCTTGCACCAAAGGTTGATTTACCCAGCAGCCTCACACTGCTCAGTCCCCTCCCCAGGGCCTTCTCCTAACACTGCGCTGTAGCCCCTTGAGCCCTGCGCTACTCAGCAACCCTCCACCTCTAAACTCCAAACCCAATCAGGCCACAGCCTGACTTGGTGCCCTCCTGCTCTCACTGCTAATCCGCTCTCATCAGAGACCTCCAACATACTCACCAACTCGTTGCCTTACATATCAGTGGATTCTGCATAGACATGCAACTAAACTGCCAGTCAAAGAGTCCACAGGGTCTGTTTACGCACATTGTTTTATTCAGTGTTTCATCTGTGCTCGTTACCCAAATGCCAGTTTGAAAAAGGCCACAAGTTCACACCATGTCAGCATTTCAATATGCACAGAGCTTCATACGTTTCAGTATGTGCTGCCGCTCGCATAACAGATGAGCAATTAAGCGTATGTTGCTCAAAGTGTGTATGATAACCCTGCTCATGTGTTAATTAAGCCCTTTGATTTTTATTTATTTATTTTTAAATATCTACCAAATGGTCAGCTTGAAGTTTTTCTTATTGATTCTCTGCGCACTTCACAACACCCCATGTCAATAAAACCGCTCAGTCATGTCTTCTAGAAAAGTACAGTGTCCCCCTTTTGCTAATCACAGTGTGCGCTCAAGCTGCTATGTACTTGCTGTGCCAGACGAGAATACACGTCCAGGGACAACATGTTAAAGTTCCGGTGCAGGATTTTGGTAAAATCTGCCACAGGCAATGATACAGTCCCCCCCAAGACCAACCCTAAATTCCTTCAGTCCATGCTCCATATCAAGCTAGCTAGCACAACATTATCGCTAGCTAGCAAAAGCAATTTTCCTTTGTTTTCCTTTGTTTACTTTCACCAAATGCAGACAACACACATCTAAATGCTTAATTGGAGCTTTTTTATGGGGCTTTACATTTAGGGGCCCTTGCATAATTTATATTACATCTACAGACTAGCAGCAGACTTGTTATCCGTCAGACAATGTTGAGAAGAGCTCAATCACCCCTTCTTTAACTTTGCCTTCACGAAGCACTGGGCTGCTTTAGATATTTCACACTCAGCGTGTTCCCATCCTTATAAGTGTATTTTTCTAATAAGTGCACATTTAGCCCAAATTTTCTCATGGTTATCCCCAGATATTCTCTGTATGAGATCATGTCTGGCCCCGTAAGACTACCATGATCTTCTTCCATGAGCATCTGATGAATAGACCTGAGTGTTCACTGACAGCATGCTTCAGTGGGAGAGACAAGACTAAAATAAAATCAGAACTTTAAGTATTAACATTTTCTATATAACCTTTTTTTTTTTTTTTTTTTTTTTTTTTTTTTTAAGAACAGTGACCTAGAAATAGTGCAGAAGTATTACTTAGATAACTTTTCTTTGTCTTAACTCTTTTCAATTTCTTACATATCTGCTTACATCTTTCTTTATTTCTTTATGTCCAGGTGTAACTGAAAAAATCTTTGATTTTCAGTGTGGTCTTTTGAAACCCTGTATGTGCTGATTTAGCTATGATGGGCATGCTTACATGTTAGCAGTGTTACATGATATGATTTATGATCTTCAACAAGTTTAAAGGGTTTTCAATAACACATTGCTGTAGGGCAGTTATTATATCATAAAACCTTATTTCAATAGGTGTCATCTGTCACCTGTTGATGTTGAGTTGGCCTAACACCTTTTCCAGATGACACTTAATATTTTATTGTATTTTTTTCTGAAGCTGGATTGTGACATGACACTTACTTGAGTGAAATAACGTAGCATGTTATAAGAACTGACTTTATAGCTTAGTGTGCATCATAGTGACATAATGCTGGTGATGTGACCTAAATCCTGTAAATGGTAAAAAGAAAGTCTTTTTACACAAAGGTCAAGGAAAATGTCTGACTTGGCAAGCTCTGATTCTAGCATGTTACTTTGACATCCACCGCTTATTGCAGTGAGGGTTAGAAAAGGTTATGTAGGTTTGTGTCACTTGCCATGGAGGGCTTATGTAGGTTTCATGTGGACTCATGAACAATGAAATGTAGGGATGGGAATCTTTAGTCACCTCACGGGGGGGACCCTTGGATGCTGAATCTTGGCGCCAAAGTGTGCAGCATAGCGTGAAAGCCCTGGTTCTCAACGACTGACTGCAACGAAGTCTCGCCTCGCTAGTAGCTATGAAAAGACAGAGATTAAGACAAACATTTGGAGACGAATGGACTTGTTTCTGGAGCGCTAAATCTGCCACGAGAGACTGTCTCTCTCTAAAAAGTTGCGTAGATGAAGTTGCTTCACTTCTCTTTCGAATTTCGAAGGTGGAACGGGAAAATTCGAATGAGAAGCTGGTGAATAAGAAGCGACTTCAGCCTCATAAATCAGACGAATGTTGAGAGATGTTTTACAAGGAATGGCTCTAGTTTTGAGAAAAAAAAATTCTGGTGGAGATGGGAGGAAAGCGGCTAAAGCTTTAAGCAGAGCAAAGTCTGTGTTTTCATTTATATTTTTAGCCTATAGGACATTAATACACACTGAGACATACTGGACATTTAAATGTTACGGCTCCCAAGGTGGTGTGATCTTGTTGAAAGGACAAAATGTCTCTTCTTAACATTTGGGTTGTGACTCCTGATGTAACCTGGCTTTAATGCAGAGCCGGTCAGATTTAACATTCAGTTGTGTTATTGTTATGTGCTGCCAGAGACTGTCCGGACGCTGCACTTACCCACTGCCAAGTTCTGCCTTTTATGTTCTGTCAACACTACGTTATAAATGAAATATTTAGAAAATTGATTTTTGACATCCGCGACCCTGACGGAGAAGTGGCTTAGAAAATGGATGGATGGATTTTTGACATTTATAAATTGATTCAGAACCGTTTACGTCCGCATCACGATGCATCTAAGAATCAAGTTTTTCCCGCACTCCTAGTGAAATGTTACCTGGTTATCTTACCTCTCCAGTTATGTGTGTGATGTGTATATCTGGTGTGACCAGGTCATCATTGTTGAGATATTGATGGATAAAATATTGTCTGTTATGGATTTATACAGGATTGTACAGAGATGTCACTTTCACACCTGTCCACAACAACTGCCTTGGGATTCATGTGCATGCTCACGTGTGCTTGTGCGAGATGAGAAGTAGCTTTGTGCAGATGTGCTGCGGCTGCAGACAGATGGTTGAACATTGCTGCATGGCATGGCAGCCCCCAGCTCCAGGCTTGCTGGACCACCTACATGGCTGCCCTGTCTCTGGGGACAGCCAGCCTTGTCTGAACCTGGTTTCTGCAACCCACCCCTGTCTGCAATCCGCCATAATTAGTATGTGCATCAACGTGGGTCTAGATGCTTCTTTGCTGTGTACATTGATATAGGACTGCGTTATAAATATGAAAACTGAGTGGCCGTCCAGTTCTGACCCTCCTTGTTCAGAAATTAGTTTGTCCAATTGTTTTATGGGGTTAATGTGAAAGTCAGATTCATGTACTTTCAAAACAAGTTGCCACCCTCAACAAGAGCACTATACTGGATCAGGTGCACTCTAAAAGAATATATTTAGCTGTCTAATTTTAATGGCTTGGGCACCAATTCAGGAGACAAAAGGCAGGACAAACGGAATTCATTAATGTGTATGCTTTTCCTACAGGTCATTTTAATCTAATGTTGGAAACTGCCTTGTATTCATTTCATGTATGAGATGTTTGACATTCTTCAGGAAATCTTTCTCCGCACTGCAGTAGCTTAAATGAGTACATACATGAGGTAGAGCAACTAAAAATAGTATTCCAGCAGTTGGTTGCTGGAATATAGGCCAACTTTTTCAAAGCGCTCTAAAGAGGTAGGCCAACATGAGTGGACTGGAAATAGATGTCATATGTATCAGCTTTGTAGATGAACGTATCAAATATATAAGATTTGTTTGCTGTTTAGCAAGCCTAAGTTTTTTTTTTGTTTTTTTTTTTTTTCCTTTTATTACTAAAATTATTTAGGCTTTGATAAGGCCTAAATGCTATCTATTTGGCTTGATTTACACATAATTTAGCTTTCTAAAGCCTGCTAATTGCATAAATAGATTAATTTAAATGACGAATGCGAGTATTAAGCTGTTTAATTTGACTAAATGCTATCTCCATAATCAGTGTGGAATAAGGGTGGTTTTATCAGGCTCTATCTGTTTTAAGCACACTTGTGGATGAGGGAGCATTTTTGACTCATTAATGTGCTTCTGCTCTTTTGCCATCAGTGCTCCTGTACCTTCAGGAGTAAATGAAAATTGTCCATGTATACAATACTGTAACAGTATGCTGAACATACGTTACTGTAACTCGAATAAACAAAATGGACTTTATTAAAGCTAGATTTTGTTTTCATAGAGTGATGAGCTTATTTGTGTAAACCATCAACAGAGCCATCAAGAGAACAAACAGATAAGAATCACTGAGCCAGCTAACCCTGCCGTTTTGCCTATATATGTTGTGTGTTTGTGTACAGAAAGGCTTATTTTTTGTGCCACCTCATTGGTTTTATCATAGACAGAAAGACAGTGTATTAATATAGTAATACATTTCTTGTCCATCACACTCTCTCTCGCACTCGCTCTCGCTTTCTGTCTCTCTCACTCTCGCTCTCTGTCTTGAGCTGTTTTTTTTTTTAATCTGTTTCTTCCTCTTCCTCTCTTTCCCTTTACCTCTGTCTCTTGCTCTCTGTGTCTCTCAATCTTTGTTTCTCTCTCTCCTTCTTTCTGTCAGTCTCTCTGCCTCACTCATTACCTCTTGCTGTGTAATGCTCTTTCTGACTCCATTTGGTTCTCGTTTTCTCTCTCTCCCTCTCTCTCTCTCTCTCTCTCTCTCTCTCTCTCTCTCTCTCTCTCTCTCTCTCTCTCTCTCTCTCTCTCTCTCTCTCTCTCTCTCTCTCTCTCTCTCTCTCTCTCTCTCTCTCTCTCTCCCTTTCTTGCGCTTTACCTGTCTTTTTCCACTCTGTCTCTCAATTATGCTGGCTCTCTCTTCCTCACTGCCTTTGTTTCTCACACTCTCTTACTCTTTTACCTGAATTTCTCTCTGCTTCTTGGCGTCTTTTTGTCTTTCTTTGCCTCTCTTGCTCATTAGGTCTTGTTATGTCTTGCTCTCTGTCGCGCTCTCTCTCTCTCGCTCTCTCTCTCTCGCTCTCTCTCTCTCGCTCTCTCTCTCTCTCTTGCGCGCGTTCTCTCTCGCTCGCTCTCGCTCTCGCGCACGCTCTCTCGCTCTCTCTCTCTTGCGCTCTCGCTCGCTCTCTTGCTCTCGTTCTCTCTCTCTCTCGTTCTCTCGCTCTCTCTATCTCTCTCTCTAGTTCTCTCGCTCACTCTCTTGCTCTCGTTCTCTCGCTCTCTCGCTCTCAGTGCAGCTGCAGACTGTCACACCTGATTTAATAAGCTTTTCCTGCTATGAGAGGATAAGTGTTGTGTTAGTGTGGAGTGATGCTGGTGTAATGGTGATGTGTTTTTCTGCTGTTACTGGTGTTTAGTCAGTGTGGCTAGTGTTTATATATCTACTCATATGGGTGGTTTGTGGTCTTACTCTCGAGGGTTTTACGGGGGTTTCTTTGCTGATATCAGGCTGGGGTTTGTTTCTGTTTAATCGCTTGTCTCTTATTATTATTATTATTATTATTATTATTATTATTATTATTAAAGTTATTTCCCAGTTAATGTTGTGGCACCGTGTGTTTGTGTGAGTCTTGTGTGGGCCTGGTACACGCTCTTTTAATAAGTGTTGTTTTCAGCAGTCATTTGCATTCATGCTTCTGTAACACTATTATTAGAGCTTAGTATTCCCTGCTTTGAGACTTTAAATATTCCTGTTATCAGCAATATTTGCCACCCTGCACACTTATACACACATACTCTCACATATCTCTGTGAATTAACTGTTCACTCTCAAATAATCACCTCAGTTTTATAGAACACCTTTTGATTCCTCATATTGTGTCTGTACTGTCCTCATAATGGCACTGCTCAAAGGCAGCATGCGTCTCCTCTGATGAATGTGAAAGAGAAGGCAGTGATCAGTGCACTGGAGCAGGACAGTACTGTCTTCGTAGTGATGTACAGGCTGCTGCCCCTGGTGCTTTGACTAGAGAATCTGTAATGAATGAAAATCATTGAAAACGTTTGCTATGGTGCTGTTCCCATTGCTTCAAAGTCATGATCGTCTTGGGTGGAATCCATCCCTCTGCGTATGTGTGTTTGTTCATCTGAGTGATGGATTTGTCTGCAGCATTCCTGGTCAGTGATGAACGCAGGGCAGGCCTGTTTATCAGTGTCAGTGTGGCAGCAGGGCTTCTGCTGTTTTATAGCTGCTGGAAGAGGCTGTTTGTTAGCCTTGGAATCCCATGTTGGTCATAACTTCACCTAGAACCATAGACCCCCACCGTATAGAAAAGAGCTGTCCAGTGTATTGTCTGTACCAGTACATCAGTATTGGTATCGTGCAACAATACTGATTTTCAGTTGTTCATAGTCAAGAAGCATTATATCTATGTAAACCACCCCTTTCACAAAATAGTGTTACCCCTGTTGCTATGCAGCAGTGCTGGACCATAGATCAGCTGTAGCGTTATTGGTGTCGCACACTAGTACAGAGTTTTAAATTTTTTTAAGTCTTAACTTTTAACTGCAATGTATTTCATTTTCTGATACCTTCAGGTTTTTTTTTTTTTTAACACAAGGAATACCTAATACCTAAAGTCTTCTTTCTGGAATTCTTTTTCCTTTCTGCTTTTTATATATATATATATATATGTGTGTGTGTGTGTGTGTGTGTGTGTGTGTGTGTGTGTGTGTGTGTGTGTGTGTGTGTATATATATATATGTGTATATATATATATGTGTATATATATATATATATATATATATATATATATATATATATATATATATATATATATATATATATATATATGTGTGTATATATATATATATATATGTGTATATATGTGTATATATGTGTGTGTGTGTGTGTGTGTGTAAGACAAACAGAACTGTCCAGGCGAAACAAGCTATATCAGCATTAGAGGCCAAATGTGATGCTTGGACTCCCGGCCATGCATGGCTGTAGCATCCCCAGGATTTAACTTGCAATTTCTTGATGATGAGGCCACCACTTAGATGATTGCAGTTACAGAAGACATTTTTTTTTTTTTTTTACCAAATTTAGTTTTTCTATTTGATTTGATAATTAGAATGGATAACCAGTACCCTATTTACAATTGCTGTCAAAAACTACTCAAAATTTACATACTGCATTGCTCTAAATCCAGTAAAACACAGCTAATTATACTCTCTTTATAATAATACATGCCGTTGGTCAGTGTTTAATACTGACAACACCCACATTATGCCCAAAAAAGCATATTATGACGTGTCATGCAATTCATCACAATAACAATAAATACTACCCTATTGCATGCCTCGATTCAGAAAAGTGTGCAAATCTTTTAGCATAGCAATATTCAGGTAACATGGGCACCCATTGTCCCATATGCAGTGTATGCTGGCTGCTTCAGATTCTTTTGAAAATTCCACAGAATGTTCATTAAAAACTAGGAAGTTTCCTTTCTGGAAATTTGCTTTTTGTTTTTTTGTTTTTTTTTTCTTCCTTGTAGCATCAAGTGCTGCTACACGTGGGTTGGTTCAGTGTATTAATGGTAACTTAAATACCATCTAAAATGTAACTATGATATATTTGGAAAAATTGTGACATTTGAATTTTATCAATATTACCCCAGTACCAGTGGAGAAAGAATAAGACCAGGGAATCCATCTTTCCTCACCCTACCCAAACGCATTAACTGGCAAGGAGGAGCTTGCAATCACTTTGAAAAGTGAAGCTGCTCTGTGTGCTTGGCCCTGTCCCTGTGCGATGCTGTGATGTGACTGTTGATTGGTTAGACTCATGAATGTTGGTAAATTGTGAAACTAGTTAGCATTAGGTTGCAGGCAGTGTGCTCTGACTGCTGTGGAGCTCTGAGTTGGAAAAGAAAATGAGGAGACGAGAGAGACAGACTAGAAATGTGATAATGGGGTGTTGATTGTAGATCGGCTAGAGAGAGGGTGGGTGCGAGTGCATATGCATCTGAACGAGATGATAGAACACAGCTTGAAAAACAGCTTCGAACAAGAATTTTAGGGATGAACAAGGCAGATGCAAGGAGAATACAGGTGGAGCCGTGCGGAGAGAGATTTGATTTCCTGCCATTTGGATTGAAACGAATCACATTGAACTTGAGGAGGAAGGATTTGGAAGAAGAAAAAAACGAAGGGCTCTCAGGTGTGCAAAAGATGAAGAGAATGTTTGTTTGGTTTTTTGTTTTGTTTTGTTTTTTTTTTCTGAGATTTAGAATTCCTCTTTATTAGTGTTCCTCTCTCATACATGCTTGCTTGTCTCACACTTTCGCTCACATAAAGCTTGTAAATAAATGTGTTTATAATATGCAGTGCTACATCTGATGCATTAGCAGGTAAGCAAGAGCAGCGCCTGCCCTGTGCTGCTCTAAGCAAAACTCTTTTTAAGCTCCATCCAGCTTTACAGCACTATTGACCTGGCCTTGAATCAGCCCGTACCTTGATCTAGGCCTGGTCACGCATCTGTATGCTGCAGTGAATGCAGGGCAGACTGCGGGTCCTGCACACTGTGTGTCTGTCTGTGAGTAATAGTGCGGTGTGTGAGTGATGGAGCTGTAGGCCTGAAGGGCGATCTCTCCTCCAGCCCTGTGCTCCAGTAGTCCTGCACACTTGCTCACACCCAGCATATTCGAGTCAAACATTGTTCTGAGAAATGCATGACCTTTTAACTGTTCAATCCCTAAAGGCCTGTATACCAGCCCACACTTTCATTGCATACATGTTAGTTCCATAGTAGTTACTGAAGCGCTGACCTGCTTATGCAATAAAGCTTTATTACTGTTATTAAAAAATAAACTAATAAAATTGACCATATTGACAAATGGGTAATGATTGGCTTGCATGGTACTGCATTTCTTAACTTCTACTGCTGCTGTCTCTTACTGCAAGAAACCAGTGATGGGCAGAGTACACAGATCCAGTGCTAGAGTGAAAGTAGTGATACACTTCATAAGCTATTACTCAAACAAAAGTAAAGGTGTAGTATATTCCATTTAGATTTTTATTTGAGTTTAAGTGTGAACATACTTAAATGCTTATAAATGTCCTTAAGTACCAAAAGTAAAAGTATTGTGGGGTACTAACAATCCAACATTTCTCCAAATGTGAATGTTTTTACCATTCCAGACTCCTGGGATATCAGTTAGCTGATTTAAAGAATGCCACACGGTGTTCTGCCATTTTCTGGCATTTCATTCTGAAACTTGTCAAAATGGCTTAAGCCTAGTTGCTAAGCTACGAGTCATCATTTGGTATTTAGTGGAGGGATTTAGTGAAATTCACACTATGATTATTTTGGTTTATTTGTGAAAGTGCATCAGAATCTTTTTTCATATGATAAATCTCATTTTTATTTCATGTTATCTTACGGAAAGCAGTCGAGTGCAGTGTAGAATAACTGACTGTAAAATGAGGTGGCATTAAAGTAAAAGCCTCAAAAAATATATATGTTAATATATTGAAATACTTTACACAAAAAGTACATATTTGGGGAAAAAAGTACTCATGCAGTAAAGAAGTGCATGTACTTCATTACTGTCTGTCACTGCAAGACAGGTGCTAATAAGCATGTCAATGTGCATTTTTGCCACGTAAGGTTTAATTGAAGTGGTTATAAAATGAAGGAATCCTAGGCTGTCTGCTACCTATTCAGCTGCGAGAGCATTAGTGAGGTCTGTTACTCAATGGTGCTTTATAACTATAGAGAACGTGGTTCCACTGATCAACAGCCTAGTGCTTTATAATCACTTTACCTGTGCAGGGGGACCTTAGGCTCATGCGAAACTGCTCCTTTTCTGTTAGCAGTGCTTTTGTATGGAGATTACAAAATCTGTATTTGCAATGGTACCTTAAAGCTGCTGGATTTATTCATTTGTGATCTGGATCTGAGTATAAAGAAGTTTTATATTAGGAAGGATATGTTGGCTATATGTTGGCTTCTGTTTAGAGCATTATTTTTCTGTCTCCCTCCTTTTTCCATCACTTACCCAGTTGTCTTCAAAGTGCACCCCTGCTTTTCAGATTAGTTTAGACTGTGTGTGTGTCTCTGAGAGAGAGAGAGAGAGAGAGAGAGAGAGAGAGAGAGAGAGAGAGAGAGAGAGAGAGAGAGAGAGAGACATATGAGTACAAAGTAGAATGGCCTTAAACGCCACACTGGTGTTTTCACTCTTTCTTTCAGTGAGCTTCTGTTCACAGTGATGTGTGGTGAAAGGCTTGTTTATGGCACGGCAACACAATATTGACAACACAATACCTTGTCTCCTTTTCAACACTCTTCTCATTTCATGTTTAATACATTACATTCTTTAAATTAATGTCCCTTTAGACCAAGGTTCGTGTTAAGTAAAGCATATTTCTGAAAGATGGGGAAATTGGGCTTTAGAAGTAGAATAGAACTGGCAGCTTCTCTCACAGCTTGACTATCATGAGGGCTGCTCTCTTCATGGGCAGGGCTAATAGTGCTCATTATGAAAGCCTATATGAATTATAGATAGAAGCCAGTGAAGCCTGACTGCCTCAAACACGCAGGTATTGATCCCCACAGCTGGGCCGTGCTCTAACTGAATTAAGACAGTAATGCACTGTAGCAAATTAATGTCTTATAACACTCACATCAAATATTCCATTTTCAGGGTGCGTAGATACACTCCATCCTTGTTCAGTTTTTAGAGAGTGGAAATTGTATCTGCCGTCACCTGGTTCTCCAAGGTAAAAGACATGTATAACAGCACTGTCTGACAGTACGCAGAATGTACTGGCCGCAAGGTTATCTCTCTCTTGCGCTCTCTCTTGAGCGTTCTCTTGTGCTCTCTCGCTCTCTCTCTCTATCTCTATTGCTCTCTCTCTCATATGCATAGACACCCAGAAAGCCGCATACATGGTGCCATGCTCTCTGGGGCAGACGAAGAGTGTGTTAGGGAAGGCCAGCTGTTGAGTGTTGTATTATGGATGGGGTCCCTGCTGGGCGCTCAACTCTCATCTCTCCTCTGCGGCCTGTTCCCCTCGGTAACGAGAGCGCAGTCAATGCACAGCTCATAAAAGCAAGAAACTCCTTCTCCCTCATCACCTCTACTTTTTTCTCAATCCGCCTCTCTTACTCTCAGCTCTCCAGCTGATTATGCATGATGTGCACTGACTGCATGCATTTGAGTTTAGTGACTCAATACGACCACAGAATCATCTGTTTTGCTTGTGCCGCTGGCCAGTAACCAACACTGACATAGCATGAAATGTGGTCTGTGCGAAAATTATGGAACATTTTTAATATTTTGTTAACTATATGTTAACCTAAACTAATAAATAGAACTTGGGCACTAAAAATCAATGTTCAAACTTTTGCAAACACCTGTAGATAAAGAATCATCTTCAGTAGCTCATTCCTTTGATTCCTTTGATCCCTTTGTGTTAAATTGTATAGCCTTTTACTACAGCTTTGCCACCTCATCCTAGATATTCTTACTAGTTCCTTATAAATCCTGTGGTGTCCAGGGCATTGAGTGTTTGGATCAGTACTGAGTTCTGCCTTCAAATATTTTTTTTTTCAGAATCATTCATATAACATTCAAGGTTTATGCTTCTCTTTTCAATTCGATTACAGTATTTCTATTTTGTATTGATCTCTCAGCTAAAATCCTCAATAGACAGTTTATTCAAAACTCCATGACTCACACTGGCTGCCAATCTCTTTTATTCAGTACAAGCTTCTACTTACCCCTTTTGAATTCTTACGTGTCTAGTCCCACTTATCTAGCTTCAGTAATCCTCCACATGCCCTGCTAACGGTTCATCTTACAGACTTCTTAATTGGGTGGCAGGTCATTCAGTGCCTTGTCCTCTGAACTCTGAAGCTCTCTAGTCCAGTATGTCTGTGATTGCTCTTCGGTTTCTACTTTTAGAACTAAACTGAGAATCTCTCTCTTTTTACAGTATCTGTTGTATGTTTATGAAGGTTCTCTTTATCTTCACAGAGCACTGTTTGCAGGAAAATGTCTTACAGTATCAAAATCTGGGATTCATCTTCTCTCATTTGCCTGTTTAGTACCCAGAGCTGAGATGATTTGAAACATGAATGCTGTGTGATCATCTACCCCCCAATGACACACACACACACACACACACACACACACACACACACACACACACACACACACACACAGAGCTGATTTTATGAGTGTGTGTGTGTGTGTGTGTGGATGGGTGTGAGGGAATCATAAAGAGATGGATTGGAACATCCAGCTGTGAATGTGAACATCTGTTGATTACAGCCTACCACTGTGCTGGGAGGATGCGTCTCCTTCTCATCCTCTTCCTCTCCTCTACCTCCTCATCCTCCTGATCTTGTCTCTCCCAGACTCCTACTACCCCCTCACTTCTTCTTCATTTGCAGGCCTTCTCTGTCTCACCGCTCATCAAATTTAAATAATTGCCTCCTTGCCCCAAATGTGGAACGTCGGCCATGACTTGTTTAAATGTGTGAGGTTCAGTTCTTTCATTTCTTTCTTTTAGTGGAGCTACAAGGTGCTAACTGGTGAGAAAATGAGGGGATGTGCTACCTTAAGGACTGTGTCCACTCTAAAGCTAAACCATATCTGTCTATGAGTTTAATGTGTACAGGATGATCTATGAACATTTAGAGGAAATAAACTGAGGTCAGAAACTCTTTTGGTGACTGTTCAAGTTGTCAATTTGTCACCTAGGATTAACAGAATGTGTAATTTGATGTGTGATTTATTTTTCAAATAATTTGTAGTACTTACAATTTAAAAAAAAAGTCAGTTCATGACTAAGAATATTATGTTTTGAAGCTACACTATGTAACCTTTGGGGATTTGGAGACCTCTCTGGGGGATATGTGTAGTAGCACACAACATGCAGAAGAATCAGCTATGCTTCAAAACACCTTCCCTGAGTGGATGAGTCTGGTTGATCAGAGCTGAGATGATCTGAAATATGAGTGCGTTGAAAGAGTGTTTAAAGAGAACTCTGTCAAAACTTGGTACGTACAGTGCATCCGGAAAGTATTCACAGCGCTTCACTTTTTCCACATTTTGTTTTGTTACAGCCTTATTCCAAATTTAATTATATTAATCTTTTTCCTCAAAATTCTACACAAAATACCCCATTGTGACCATGTGAAAAAAGTTTTCTCGAGAGTTTTGAAAATGTATTAAAATTAAAAAACAAAGAAATCATATTTACATAAGTATTCACAGCCTTTGCCATGAAGCTCAAAATTGAGCTCAGGTGCATCCTGTTTCCACTGATCATCCTTGAGATGTTTCTACAGCTTAAATGGAGTCCACCTGTGGTTGATTGGACATGATTTGGAAAGGCACACACCTGTCTATATAAGGTCCCACAGTTGACTGCATGTCAGAGCGCAAACACCAAGCATGAAGTCAAAGGAATTGTCTGTAGACCTCCGAGACAAAATTGTCTCGAGGCACAAATCTGGGGAAGGATACAGAAAAATTACTGCTGCGTTGAAGGTCCCAATGAGCACAGTGGCCTCCATCATTCGTAAATGGAAGAAGTTCGGAACCACCAGGACTCTTCCTAGAGCTGGCTGGCCGTCTAAATTGAGCGATCGGGGGAGAAGGGCCTTGGTCAGGGAGGTGACCAAGAACCCAATGATCACTCTGTCAGAGCTCCAGCGTTCCTCCGTGGAGAGAGGAGAACCTTGCAGAAGGACAACCATCTCTGCAGCAATCCACCAATCAGGCCTGTATGGCAGAGTGGCCAGGCGAAAGCCACTCCTTAGTAAAAGGCACAAGGCAGCCCGTCTGGAATTTGCAAAAAGGCACCTGAAGGACTCTCAGACCATGAGAAACAAAATTCTCTGGTCTGATGAGACAAAGATTGAACTCTTTGGTGTGAATGCCAGGCGTCATGTTTGGAGGAAACCAGGCACTGCTCATCACGAGGCCAATACCATCCCTACAGTCAAGCATGGTGGTGGCAGCATCATGCTATGGGGATGTTTCTCAGCAGCAGGAACTGGCAGACTAGTCAGGATAGAGGGAAAGATGAATGCCGCAATGTACAGAGACATCCTGGATAAAAACCTGCTCCAGAGCGCTCTTGACCTCAGACTGGGGCGACGGTTCATTTTTCAGCAGGACAACGATCCGAAGCACACAGCCAAGATCTCAAAGCAGTGGCTTCAGGACTACTCTGTGAATGTCCTGGAGTGGCCCAGCCAGAGCCCAGACTTGAATCCGATTGAACATCTCTGGAGAGATCTGAAAATGGCTGTGCACAGACGTCTCCCATCCAACCTGATGGAGCTTCAGAGGTACTGCAAAGAAGAATGGGCAAAACTGCCTAAAGATAGGTGTGCCAAGCTTGTGGCATCATATTCAAAAAGACTTGAGGCTGTAGTTGCTGCCAAAGGTGGTTCTACAAAGTATTAAGCAAAGGCTGTGAATACTTATGTAAATATGATTTCTTTGTTTTTTAATTTTAATAAATTTTCAAAACTCTCGAGAAAACGTTTTTCACATGGTCACAATGGGGTATTTTGTGTAGAATTTAGAGGAAAAAGATTAATTTAATTCAATTTGGAATAAGGCTGTAACAAAACAAAATGTGGAAAAAGTGAAGCGCTGTGAATACTTTCCGGATGCACTGTAAGTGATGTACGGATGTAAGTGAACGGTTTACTACTGTCATCACATTTTATATTGTCACTGTCCAAAGAAGACAAGCATCTCCAAAATAACTTTATGGGAGAGGGCAAAATTTAATTTTAAGATGCAAGTTAAGAGATTTTATTCTAATTTTGGACCATTTCTATTGATCCAATCTTCATGACATTTTCACACAATGTAAAGGAGAACTGCCATGTTCAAATTACGTAGAAAAATAAAAATTGACCAAAAGAGAGATGCATTATTCATGTTTGGACAGCGACGATATCTTCATCGGTATAATGATGATTTTTGCTTTTGTTATTTTGTTGAGACCTCTGTCAGTTTGTTTGAATAATTCCACTTCATTATAAAAAAACTAGGAAAAATAGCACAAGAGTAAAATAGACACTGAGAAATATCATTTTTGCCCTTCTAGCGAGGTGCAAAACATGTCTTGGCTTATTGGCGCTGTTTAGATTAAGGACAAATTTGTGTAAATTTTCATAATTTTCCAAACTATCATTTTAATGGTGGCTAGAAAGACAACCAGAGAATTTCTCCATCCTGTATGCAGTCTGCCCCTGTGCTCTACTATCCTAATCTGTTTCTTCAGTTCACCACTGATGCTCAGTGGTTTGGCAGAAAGAGAAGGGTCCCTTCACTGCCTTGTGCGATACACTGTGCCTGATGTGTATGATTAATAGTTGATCAAAAGAATGACAAGAGCACTTTGGAACACTATTTTCACCCCAGCTTTAGCAGTCCTACAGTGCTTTATTACAGTAATAACACATTTTTTTCTCTTTTCTCAATTTAACCTCCATAATCTGCTTGAATGTGAAAGTACCACCTCATCCTGTCCTGTAGGGATGACAGGAAGCTTGGAAGGCAATGTGTATGTACTTGTGTTAGTGTGTATGTGTTTTCTCCTTCCACAGTGTGTGTAACTTTTTGTGCTAATTCAGGTGTGATTTTGAAAGCACCCACACACAGTCACACAATCTAGTGGTAAATGTGGTATGTCACCCCGGCTCACTGACAAGCAGACAAACCCTTCAGTGAAGTGAAATGGAACTATTTACACTGTGTTTCCTCACAGAGCAACAACCCAATTACTGCTCCTTCATTGGGTTCATATTCTTTGACCTTTGTCAGCAAGAGAAAATGAGGTAGAACATGGTCAAGAGACAGCTTGGGAGAGGAAGAGACAGTTTGTGTTACTGGAGGAGAATTTGCTGTCTCTGTTCTCATTTCACTATATTCAGCATTACAGAGCACAATTAGTGGAACTAATTATCTAGCCAGCCTTAACAATGGCCATGACGTGTGATGGTCTCTAATTAGATTTGGAATGGAGAGAAACCCCTGTAGATTTTCACTATAGACTCACAAACAACTGGCACACATCCCACTCTGAGTTCTTCGCCATACACCACTTACTCTGCGCTGCTGTCCTCTGCCATTGTGTGTTTTTAATGTGTGTGTGTGTGTGTGTGTGTGTGTGTGTGTGTCTCTCTCCTCTCTCTCCTCTCTCTCGCTCGCTCGCTCGCTCGCTCGCTCTCTCTCTCTCTCTCTCTCTCTCTCTCTCTCTCTCTCTCTCTCTCTCTCTCTCTCTCTCTCTCCTCTCTCCCCTCTCTCTCTCTCTCTCTCTCCCCTCTCTCTCTCTCTCTCTCGCTCGCTCTCTCTCTCTGACTGTCAGGGTTCCTTATACCCTGTCTGCCACCCTAGTCTCTTGTCCACTAAGCATTCTCACCCCTTAGCATTAGCTGATAGCCTAAGTTGTCAGCTCTGAGCGGAGAGGACTAGGATCAAAGGCAGTGCAAACTGCTTTGGGCTGTAAACATACCTGACTTATTCTCTCTCTTAAACACACACATTCCCAGTATGCTGTCAAAGTGCTACAGGTCCAGAGATGCACTGCATCCTCCATTTTCTGCTGTCGTGTCTGAACACTCCATTACACCTCTTATCCCAATCCATCCTTCCATTTCACTCTGCCTTATTGTTATTTTTCACTTCTTTTCTTCTCTGTATTAATTTCTAACTTTTTTCAAATGTTGTTTCAAAGTAATCGGGCAGCAGCTATGGAAAACCCTCAGGCCCTTCTGGGTCTTCAGAGAAGGCCTAATAATTTCTCTGAAATAGTGTGAAATTTTTTAGTACATTTTCATTTTAGACTTTTTTTTTTAATGCTGTAAATATTGTAGCAATTGTCCTATTTCATTAAGTATTGGTTGGAAATAAGACTTAAATGGACAACAGAAAATTATACAATCCAGAAATACAGCTAAACAAGCACCTCTATGGTTTAGGACTTCAGAAGCTGGTCTGAAGGCCAAGTATGTCTGATTAACCCATGCAGTTTGGAACTGAATTTTAATTTACAATGAGTGGGACCAGTTTTGCATTAAAAATTACTCTCTAGATCTTCTATATGTGTCACCAACTGTGGTTAGGAGTGGTAGCATGACCAGTGCATTTGTTTCATGTTCTACAAGGACTGTAAAGGTAAAATATATGGTAATGTGTCTGTTACAGGTTTTAAATAAACCTTAGAGCAACCTTTAAATAAACCTTTTAACAAGCTTCAAATATCCACAATTAATGCAGAAGAGAACGGTTCAAAAACCCCAAACAAAATTGATGTTAGCTTGTTTTAACTTCTCAAATGTATGCCCCAAACTATATGCTTAGCTCTAATAGTTCTTCACTGCAAATCAGCGACAACTGACAAGTAAACCAGTGACAATACTTCAAAGGCAATAATCAATGTGTTGGGAGTTTTGAAATAGTTTTAAACAGCTTGCTAAATGATGAGTAATATGTGAATGTAATATTCCCTTGTACTTTTAAAACTGTGGATTGTTGAGGTCCTTGAATCTGTAATAGCCATCATATATAGTAAGCATGTGGAGCATATATGACTCCACATCCTGAAAAAGTATAAAAATGTGTGTGTGTGTGTGTGTGTGTGTGTGTGTGTGTGTGTGTGTGTGTGTGTGTGTGTGTGTGTGTGTGTGTGTGTGTGTGTGTGTGTGGTCCCATTTGTTCTTCCCTAGCTCAGCTGTGACCCCCCCAGCTGTGTCAGTTTAACGGCGCTGGTGGGAGGAGGTGTGTAGAAGTATCACAGTGACTGATGCTCCTGTTGGGACGCTCGTGATGCTGCACATTAAACAGCACAGCCTGAATAGGCCACTGCACAAGGCAGACTGCACGAGGCCAACAGCACTGCCGGCTGCCACCAAATCACCCGTTTACCTCTGTCATATCCCCCTTTCACCTCCTCTTTTCACAGCTCTCCTCCACTCTCACTCATACTCTCACCAGCAGAGCCAGTCGAGCTCCAGCATCACTTGCTACATGCTTGTCAGAATTATGACTTTGGTGGGCGGCCGTGGAGTTTTATTTCTGGACTCTGAAAGCCCACATTTAGCTTCTTCCAGGCGAAGCAGAAGCACTTCGAAGTTCAGCTACAACTTCATTATTCTTCATTATGGCCACAAAAGGGACTTTAAGCTTTGACAGCTTTAGAGAAGGCTACCAGTAAAAGCATCAATAATGTTGAAGCATTGAGAATCAAGCAACAGAGTGGTTCAAGTATATTTCAGTTTGATTAATTTCTGTAATTTACTGACAAGATGCTTGTAAACTACAGGGAAAATAGACATGAAGTAGATAGCACAATCACTTTTCTGTGTCAGGTCACAGCCAAACGGGGCAGAACCAGCTAGTCAAATATGCGCTTGTGTAAAATAATCATTTTTCTGTTTGCTGTATGGTCTTGTTTGTGCATTCCAGCTGTTAAAAACAGTTCCCATGTAACAGCTGTTTGCTGACTTATGTGCAGTTTCATTACTAGGCTTTTCTTTTTCTCTATGATTGGGAAGAAATTGCCCTTTCAGCTTTTCTTCAGGAGGGACCAGTGACCCAATGCCCTCCCCATAGTTGACATCTATGTGCATGTATATGTGAGTGAGAGAGTGTTGCTAAGCTGCCTGGCTGTCTGCCCATCAGTAGGAGAGTGGCAGTGCCAGAGGCGAGTTTTCTCTGTTTGCTCAAAAACACACGTACACACACAGGGAGGGCTGTGCTTTGCCTCTCAGTGAGGAGCCTCAGTGCTTGGCTCTCTTAATGTTGGGATTAAAGAAAGAAAGGCGCTCTCTCTCTCCTCACGGTCTCCTCTCCGGGGGGTAGAAGCGGAAGGTTATAGCTCCTTAAGACTGCTTTTGCATCCATCAGAACTGGAGGGAAATGAGGAGTGCTTTTACAGAGTGGATCTCATCTGAATACACCATACTGATGACTTCCCCTGGGCACGTTGTCTTTAATGACAATGTGGATGAACGGCCCACCTGGCACAGCCATCCACAGCAACTGATTTCACAGACAACCAGATAGCCACCAGAGATTTCAGTGGTCTGTTTTTTTTTGTATGTATGCTTTGTTTTCAAAATCTACTACTATTTTTCTTTTACACATTACTTTCACCTGAACTAGTCATGAAACAGTACCCAGTCCTGTAGTTAATATTGTATGCCACCCATCAGGCATTTTTTATGGACCTGAAGAATCATCTTCAAAAATACCCTTGTTTTTGGGCCTAAGGCTTATTAACTGAAAGAGAAAAATAAATTATATACTATACTGCTCCTGTTTCTAAGCACTATCCTGAAGCTATGGCCTAATTGGTTACTCAAACCTGCAAATCTACTGTCATTTGTCCCCAGCCCCCCCCCAACACTTGTGCAAAAACAGAATCTCATGCCGAGCAAGTTGGCCTTATGCTACATTTCCCATAACAGACCCACCCCCCACGTTCCTTTTTCAGAGAAAAGAAAGCATGACCTTGTTTGTTGCTTACACATCACACTGCCTATGTCAGTTTAAAATGTTTTTCCCACAACATTTTATAAAGCCCTCCCCCTCCACCCCAATGTTAGTTCTCACCAATTCCCTCAGAATATCCTCCATCATACTTCACCAACTAATCTGGGCATGTAAAGGCAAGCCTGTCCTTTCTCAACAACACCAGTGTTGAGTATAGTTCTTTTTGGGAATAGAGACTCAAAGCTGGTTGCATGACCATGTGACTATCACATCTGACTGTATAGAAGCATACAATCATTAATGTGCTTACTTGACAAGTTGGATTATGAGTAGACTTCTTCTTCTTTCGGCTGCTCCCTTTAGGGGTCGCCACAGCGGATCATCTCCCTCCATCTTGCCCTATCCACTGCCTCATCTACTTTTACACCAACCATCTCCATGTCCACCTTCACTACATCCATAAACCTTCTCTGAGGTCTAGCTCTTCTCCTTCTACCCGGCAGCTCCATCTCCAACATTCTTTGACCAATATATCCACTATTCCTCCTCAACACATGTCCAAACCATCTCAAGCTGGCCTCTCTGGTTTTATCTGTCACTCCCAACGAAAATCTCAGCGTCTTCATCACCGCCACCTCCAGCTCAGCCTCCTGTCTTTTAGACAGAGCCACAGTCTCCAAAACATACATCATAGCAGGACGCACTACTGTCTTGTAAACCTTCCCTTTCACTCTTGCTGCTATCCTTCTGTCACACATCAGCCCTGCCATCTGTCTCCACCCACTCCATCCTGCCTGCACCCTCTTCTTCACCTCTTTTCTACACTGTCCATTGCTCTGGATGGTTGACCCAAGATATTTGAAGTCATCCACCTTTACGACCTCTACTCCTTGCATCTTCACCTTTCCACCTGCCTCCCTCTCATTCACACACATGTATTCCGTCTTGTCTCTACTGACCTTCATTCCTCTCCTCTGCAGTGCAAACCTCCACCTCTCCAGATTCTCTTCCACCTGCTCTCTACTCTCACCACAGATTACAATGTCATCTGCAAACATCATGGTCCATGGAGCCTCCTGCCTGACCTCATCTGTCAACCTTTCCATGACCATTGCAAACAAGAAGGGGCTCAAAGCTGATCCCTGATGTAACCCTACCTTCACCTTGAAACCATTTGTCACTCCAACTGCACACCTCACCACTGTCTCACTATCCTCATACATGTCCTGCACCACCCTAACATACTTTTCAGCTACACCTGACTTCCTCATACAGTACCACAGTTCCTGTCTTGGCACCCTATCATATGCCTTCTCTAGATCAAAAAGACACAATGTAGCTCCTTCTGACCTTCTCTGTACTTCTCTACCAACACTCTCAACGCAAAAATTGCATCTGTGGTACTCTTTCTGGGCATGAAACCAAACTGCTGCTCACTGATCTGGACCCCTCGCCTTAGCCTTGCTTCAACAACTCTTTCCCATACCTTCATGGTGTGGCTCATCAACTTTATACCTCTGTAGTTACTGCAGCTCTGCACATCACCCTTGTTCTTAAAAATGGGGACCAATACACTACTTCTCCACTCATCAGGCATCCTCTCACTCTCCAGGATTTTGTTAAACAACCTGGTTAAAAAGTCCACTGCCTTCTCTCCTAAACATCTCCATACCTCCACAGGTATGTCATCTGGACCAACTGCCTTTCCATTCTTCATCCTTTTTAAAGCTGCCCTCACTTCCACCTTACTAATTCTCTGCACTTCCTGATTCACTATCTCTTCCCCCGTTGTCCTCCTCTCTCTCTCATTTTCCTCATTCATTAGTTCTTCAAAGTACTCCTTCCATCTACTCAACACTCTCTGTTCACTCACTAGTACATTTCCCTCTCTATCCTTTATCAGCCTAACCTGCTGTACATCTTTTCCAGCTCTATCTCTCTGTTTAGCCAAACGATACAATTCCTTTACTCCTTCTTTACTGTCCAGCCTCTCATACAGCTCATCATAGGCCTGAGCCTTTGCCTTTGCCACCATTCTTTTTGCTATGCGACTAGCCTCACAGTACTCCTGACTACTTCCTTCATCTCTCTGGTTATCCCACTTTTTCTTAGCTGCCTTCTTCTTCTGAATACTCTCCTGGACTTCCTCATTCCACCACCAACTTTCCTTGTCTTCTTTCCTCTGACCAGACGAAACACCCAAAACATTTTTGCCAGTTTCTCTCACCACCTTAGCTGTAGTTTCCCAGTCCTCAGGTAGCTCCTCACTGCCCCCAAGGGCCTGTTGCAATTTTTCCCTGAACTGCCTGCAACCATCCTCCTCCTTCAGCTTCCACCATCTAATCTTTGGCTCTGTCTTCACTCTCTTCCTCTTCTTTGTTTCTAATCTCATTCTACAGCCAACCACCCTATGCTGCCTTGCTACACTTTCCCCTGGTACCACTTTACAATCTCCAATCTCCTTTAGGTGGCATCTCCTGCTAAGGATATTATCCACCTGTGTGCACCTCCCTCCACTCTTGTACGTCACCCTGTGTTCTTCCCTCTTCTGAAAATATGTGTTCACCACAGCCATTTCCATTCTCTTTGCAAAATCTACAACCATCTGACCTTTCACATTTCTGTCTTTCACACCATACATACCCAGCACCTCTTCACCCCCTCTGTTCCCTTCCCCAACATGTCCATTGAAGTCTGCACCAATCACTAGTCTCTCCTCTCGAGGGACACCATCTAACACTTCATCCATCTTACTCCAAAATTCCTCTTTCTCCTCTAACTGACAACCAACCTGTGGTGCATATGAACTGACCACATTCAAAATCACACCATCAACCTCCAACTTCAGGCTCATGATCCTGTCTGACACTCTCTTTACATCCAGGACACTTTTCTCAAGCTGTTCCTTTAGGATTATCCCTACTCCATTTCTCTTCCTCTCTACACCATGATAGAACAGTTTGAATCCACCTCCAATGTTCCTGGCCTTGCTTCCTTTCCATCTGTTCTCCTGGACACACAGAATATCTACCTTCCTTCTCTCCATCATGTCTGCAAGCTCTCTGCCTTTACCAGTCATTGTCCCTATGTTCAGAGTCCCTACTCTAACCTCCACACTCCTGCCTTTCCTTCTCTCTCGCTGCCTTCTAACCCGCCTTCCTCCTCTCCTCTTTGATAGTCTTCGACTTACAGTAGTCCAATTTCCACCGGCACCCTGCCGGTCAACAGCACCGGAGGCGGTCGTTGTTAACCCTGGCCTCGACCAATCCGGTATGGCAATCATATCTGTGATCAGCATGATAGTTTTGGCGCAAGTTTTACGCCGGATGCCCTTCCTAACGCAACCCTCACCATTTATCCGGGCTTGGGACCGGCACCAGAAGTACACAAAGTACACCCCTAATGGCTGGTTTGGATTATGACTAGACAAAGCCTCATAATATAGCTAGTTAATCTAAAATGTTGTTTAGCTAAATAAAAAATATCTTAAATATCTCAATATAGCTTTGTGTTGGAGGTTTTTTCAGCCCAAGCTTTTCAAAGCAACCAAAACCAAAAGCAATGCAAATGTTTATTTTAAGATTTTTTACACATCTGTTTTGTTATCATTTAGAAATTAGAACAGCGGTAAAGAGCAATTGGTTGAATCAAAGTTGGTAAAATTTTTCATTTTATGCCAGACACCACATCTTTTTCACTTTACTACTCATGCAACATCGTAGGGCACCTTGAGGAACAATGCTGACTTCTCATTTCTGTTCACAAGGCCTAAAACATACCCACAATCAGCCAGTACCACTTATAGGATAACAGGAAAGAAGAATTAAGCCATTGTTCCAACCCAGAGGGCCAATCACTGGTTGCTGTAGCTTTGTCTGAACATGGCCGTTGGATGCACAGCAGTAACAGTGGGCTTATAGCTTTATTGCAACTTTATGCAAGGAAGATGGAGGAAAAGGGAAAGAAACACACATCCAGATGTGTGGAGAGAGCTAGAGCAAGTGTGGAATTAAGTAAGGCTGCATTAACAGGTGCACTAATGCTCCCCAAATGAGCTGTAGAGGAGAGCTTTATGCTGCGCTTTCCCTTTGTCCTTGTTTACACTTGCTTTGAACGCTCATATTCTTCAGAAGTAGCACTTTTAAGCTCTTCAGCTCCTCTTGAAGTGACTGGCGCATGGCTGCATCCATGCAGTGGATATGGTGTCTTTTCCGTGAGAGGGGCTGTGGGGTTTCCTGCTTAGTCTTCCTTCCTCTGTCCTTTAATTGTTTAATTAATCCTTAACCTGTTTGCATTTGCATGAACAGTGGGATTATGTTAATTGACAGGCCTCTCTTGGTAGAGTCGCTGTTTGATATTGTAATGGTGATGAGCAAGGTTAACATTCTGTACCGCTGTGGCAGGAAGCCTCATTTGCTGGTTCTCCAGTAGAGAGCTGCTCACACTCTTCAGCTATTGTCTTTACCCAGTTGCACGGCAAATTGAATTCCAGTGCCAGATAAGATGGCACAGTTTGTTACCCTCGGCTAATTCCTCCCATGTTAATCTCTGATAGGTAAGCGATGTTTTGGCCTCTTATCTGCAGTGACTCCAAGCTAAGTGGTTTTGACATGCACGCCTAAGAAGACTGGGTTCTTCACAGCGTCTTTAGGAAAGGCTATATATATATATATATATATATATATATATATATATATATATATATATATATATATATTGTGTGTGTGTGTGTGTAGCCAAAAGTATTCACGCATTTACCTTCACACGTATATGAAATTGAATGAGATCCCATTCTTAATCCATAGTTCTATCGGGTTGAGGTTAGGACTCAGGCCAGTCAAATTCTATCACACCAACCTCACTTATCCATGTCTATATAAATAAAATTATTATTATTATTATTATTATTATTATTATTATTATTATTATTATTATTATTATTATTATTGTGGACCTTACTTTGTGCACTGGTGCACAGTCCTGTTGGAACAAGAAGGGGCTATCCCCAAACTATTCCCATTTGGGAGCATGAAATTGTCCAAAATCTCTTGGTCTGCTGAAGCATTGAGTTCCTTTTACTGGAACTGCAGTCAGACAACTACCGTTCTCCTGGCAGCCGCCAAACTCCGACTCATCCATCGGATTGCCAGACAGAGAAGCGTGATTCGTCACTCCAAAGAACACGTCTCCACTGCTCTAGAGTCCAGTAGCGGTGCTTTACACCACTGCATTTGACGCTTTTCGTAGTGCTTGGTGATGTAAGTCTTGGATGCAGCTGCTCGGCCATGTAAACCCATTCCATGAAGCTCTCTACACACTGTTTTTGAGCTAATCTGAAGGCTACATGATGTTTGGAGGTCTGTAGTGATTGACTGCAGAAAGTTGACGAACTCTGCACACTATGCACCTCAACGTGTGTGTATGTGTGTATGTATGCGTGTATGTATATGTATGTGTATATAAAATATAATCTGAAAATACACACACACACACACACACACACACACACACACACACACACACACAACCGGTCAAAAGTTTTAGAACACCCCACATTTTCCAGTTATAGCATGGTACAAATAAGCAGTTGGAGTTAAAAAAGATATCATGAAATCAATTTATAGACCAAAATGTATTCTAAACTTTTGACTTATCAGAGTAGCCACCTTTTGCCAGATATCACAGCTGAACACACTTGTGGCATTCTTTCTACAATAGAAATCAAATATTCTTCAGAGAGTTCTTCCCAAATCTGTTGCAGAATTTCCCATAAATAAATTTCACTCTTCTGTCCAGTTCATCCCAAACCAACTCGATGAGGTTAAAATCTGGAGACTGTGCTGGCCACTCCATGTTTTCAAGCTTACCATCTTGTTCTTTTTTTCCTGAGGTAGTTCTGGCATAGTTTGGACTTATGTTTTGGGTCATTATCTTGCTGTAGGATGAAGCCCTGACCAACTAGGCGCATACCAGAGGGTATTGCATGGCTCTGCAAATGTTGTGGTAGCTGTTTTGGTTCAGGGTGCCTCTTACTCTGTACAAGTCACCAACACTGGATCCAGCAAAATGGCCCCAGACCATCACACTTCCTTCTCCATGTTTGACAGTTGATGTCACACACTGTGGAACCATCCTTTCGCCTACTCGACGGCGTACAAAGATCCTGTGTGATGAACTGAAGATTTGAAATTTTGATTTATCAGTCTATAATACCTTCTTCCAGTCTTCAGTAGTCCAATGGCAGTGTTTCATTTCAAGCTATTCATTGAAGTTGAATGATTTGAATTGCAATAAATAACTGGAAAAATTGGGGTGTTCTAAAACGTTTTACCGGTAGTGTATATATTACCCACACACCATACTGTTGTCATAAGACCTTTTTTGATATCATATAGAATTCTTTTTGCTAAGAATATATTAGCTAAAACAAGCATTATCAGTGTTCAGCTAATAAAATTAAAATCAAACAAAATATACCTTATACTCTTACAAATAAAGATGCCAGAAAGGCTCCATCAGTGTTTTTTCTTTAAGTGTACTCTGGATAGCACACTAGCCAAGATGATGATGTATTAAAGAAATGGTTCTATTTTCCAGTTTTTCACATACTTTTAATTTAACTTGTTTAGTTTAGGGCTGGTGCTAACTTTTCTAACACTAGAAGTCAATAGTCACCCAAATCTTTTCCAAACATACTACACAACTATACAACTTCACATGCACGTATCTAGATCACTAGATTACATTTGAGGTTTCTGTTTGTAATTTTAAACATGTATTTCAAGATTGAGTAACTCATGAATAGAAACAATAGAAATTCTGACAGTAATCCCTGTCACATCATGCACATCGGTCACTGTTAGTCATACCACTTGTCCTATACCACATTGGTGAGTCTGAGTAACCTTAATGTGGTTTGAGGAAAGTGCTGGGGGTGTATTTAAAGAAAAGTTTTGGGAGACTGTTGACCTCTAGTGTTTGGCAACTTTAGCCTTGAAGCTCCAGTGCTAAACTAAAGAAGCTGCATTTTGGACACCAAACATGTCTTGGCTGATCGACTACATCTGGGACAGGTGGAAAATTGTGTCAGTGTTATTTTATGCCAAACTGTTCCTTTAGTGATATTCTGTATTTGGGGGTAATAACCCACACACTGACTTGAGTTATTTACACAAACCAAGTAGTGGAGAATGAGGTACTAAGGCTTGCTAGATTGTGTTAATAGGTTCCCTGGCCAGGAGTTAGATCTTCAGTGAGCTGCGGTTTTAGCTTTGTGCTGATTGCCCCTCCCTAAGCCCCAGCCCGAGCTGCATCTTATCTCAGGCAGTCCACTGCCACAGCCACCCTAATCCGGGCCAGATTGGGGTCACGGAGCAGTTGCAGAATCTAAAATGGAGTCATGGTGGCAGGAGATGCTATCTGCTTGTAAAATGCATTCTTCCACCTATTAGGACATGAGGGCAAGGCAAAGCATCCGTCTGAGAGAGAGGGGGGTTTGGCCAGATGCCCCAGAGCACTGACATACTCAGGTGTATGACTGATTCTCACTAAGGGGGATGTCTTTGGTGTATCTTTCAGTCAGCGGTCAGCCTGGCTTGTGTGCTGGCCTGAATGCTGATGGCTTTGCTCTGGCTGGAGCTCAGTGCTACAAGCCTGGCCTGGCAGCTTAAGGAAGCCTTTGAGCTGATGGCTAAAAGTTGTTTGATGTTGTCTGTATCTTCACGCCTTACAAGTTGAGAATTTAGTGTTGGCATGGAAACAGCAAGTTTCTGCTTCTCTCTTGTTGGGAAGTTGTTATGGTAACAATTTTTTTTTTTCTTCATAGGATACGATATCTGATGGTAGTAGCGAGCTCAGGACTCGTGTCCTTCGGGGATAGAAGAGCACTCACATAAAGGATGGTTATTGATTTTGGCTGTTGCCTGTTTTGGATGGTATGATGATGTTCAGTAAGTTTTCATTGTGGGGGTGGACAGTGTTGGCTCTGCTGTACTGGAACAATGAGGGCTGTCCTAGTGCCTGCCCACACACACATTCACACAGACATCCACGCATGCTCACACACTACGTGTCTTCATGGTGGGATGTGTTATGAGCCCTTGCTGTCTTCCTAGGAGTAAGTGAATCAATAAGTGCGGAGAAGCCAAATTGATTTGATCAGTTGGTTTGATTCTGCTTTTCATTGCTCTCTTTTTGGCGCTGTTGTGAAAAGGAATGTAATTTCGGACGTTTGCCTTTGCTCTTAAGTCTTTGAGTGCTTTCTTCAGATCTTTTTGCCCTTATTAAGTTTTACCTCCTGTTCCACCGTCCACAGATGTTTTCATCTCTTTGGTGATGCAGTGTTGAGGGAGAGAGAGACGGGGTGGCAATTTGTCCTCATCACTGTTCATCAGGCAGCAAGATGCACAGTAGGACCCTTATTAAAAAACCCAGTGGAGGTCCACTCACAGCAATCTCTTCCCCCACTCACAGCAACAACCCACCCCCACCCCCCATCCCCACCCAAACACACACACACACACACCTCTTCCTCACAGTCTCTCATGCACTCTCTTCTTTTCTGTACCTCTCTAGCTCTCTCTCCTTTCTAGCAGAATCTTCCTTTATTTCCCCTTAATGTTTCTCACTCAATGCTTCATTAGCAGCTTTCATTCTGTTATTCATCCTTCCTTTCACTCTCTTTTTCTCTCAACTTTATCTGTCTATATATCTGTCTGTATATGTATATCCTCTCGTCTGTTTTGTACAAACTCTTTCCCTCTGTCACTCTCTCTTTCCTTTGGGCTTACTCTCTCTTCACTTTCTAACGCCATCTTTTATTCTGTCTCTCTCTCTCTCTCTCTCTCTCTCTCTCTCTCTCTCTCTCTCTCTCTCTCTCTCTCTCTCTCTTCCCTTTTTATGTTTCCTTCTCTCTTGTCCTCACACTCTCTCTTTTTCTCCACCTTCGTTCAGTCGTCTTCTGTTTCATCAGCAGCGCATAGCTTTGTCACTCCACCTCTTTTAAGCTCCTGTTTGAGAATGTGTGAGCAAAGAGAAGTTTGAATAATTGAGAATACACACGCACACTCTCCACACTCCTCACTTTCACTCCACACTCACACTCACACATCTGCCTGCTGGATGGGCTGTGATCTCAGATGTACGTTTTATACCAGAAAAGACAAGCAGCTTTAAAAACTTCACTGAAACAATAGCCAGCTAGCACCTTAAATCATAGCACATGTAAATTCTTAGATGCAGCTTGGTATTGACTGGCTGTGACTAAGCATTCTGAATATCGGTGAACCTGGTGCCCTCACACACAGAACGAATGCATACAAATGAATGTATCCTGTTAGAATAAACATAGAGCTCTGAAGCACTCAAAAGCTGACTGTTCACTGCCTTCTGTCTCTCTTACTTATTTTCTCTTTGACCCTGAGGTTTTTCAGTCAAGCTTTCATCATATTAGATAATATATTTCAGTGAGAGGAAGAAAGGTCAGAAAACAAGCTTGGTAACTGAGACCTTTGCGGATCTTAGTGTCTTTCTTGGTTCCATTTTATTTTAGAGGTGGCAGTTTATATTTCTCTCTACATTTGTTTATAAGTGGCACTTGCTTTGGTTAATTTATTCAAAAATTATTAGAGATGTACTGGTATGGGAATTGGCTGATTCCAGTATGTATATAATGTACACATCTGCTGATGCCAGTGCTGATACATACGTATATATTGATAAAATGTAGAAACTGAGATTACATTTACCTGGATTATCATTACTGAGAAACATTTATTTTTATATGGATACAAATGCAGTAAAATAATTGAAATGCAGATATTTTGGCACAGTAGCCCAGCTTTACATAAACATTCTGCTCTCATCTAATATTTTTAAATTGAAATATAGGTCAAATCTGTCAAATGAACTGTCCAGCGCAATAAATATTTGATTTTTATCTGATTTCTGATACCATTGTGTATACTTACAAATATGTGGCTTTGAGTGAATTGGATTAGACTGTATGAGACATGTGACTGGACATGAATTATGACTTATTTCTGCTGCAACGAAACGCACTTGTAGTCTGGGTTTGTTACTTTCTAAGTCTTCGCTAGAGCTCTGTATGGGAAGATTTAACAATGTTGTTCTTTCTCTCTTTCCCTTCTGCTTTATTGTTTGCCTATAAATAGTCATGCCTGGAGCCTATTTAAAGTTTTTCCTTCTCTTTTTTTTTTTTTTTATTTAATCTGCGATCAAGTCTATTTATAGTGTAATTTCCCACTTGCATTAAAAAAAAATTATGGGAAATTACACTCTAGCAATTGGTGAGGTGGTGGTGCTTTTCAGATGAAAGATGTACAGTAGATAGAGGCATACTGTATGCAGTGATGTAAGGCTTTTAATGGGTGAGAAAGCAGCCCTGCAAGGCTGAGGCTGTTATGGTTGACACTAATCAATGCTATCACCGTGGTGACACCCAGTGAAGTACTGGGAAGGAGAATGGCATAGCCTTTTAGCGAACGCATGGCAGCATGGTGTCGACCTGTGCTGGAATGCTGCTGTCTGAGCTGAGTGCTAATTGGGGTGTTTGGGAGCGGAGCTGGCTCGATTGCATACTGCTCTCCACAGGGGGCATGAAGCATATTGGTCAGGGGAATGTGTGCGTGCCTTTGTGTGAGAAAGGCGAGCATGTGCAAAGTCGTGTTTTTAGTGATCGTGATAAAAGATGTGTATTTTGCATAAAAGTAAACAGTTTTTCGCTTTGCATCCATCAAGCTTCACATGCAAACAACATGATTTTATACCCTACTTCCTTTACGCCTGGTCATGCAGCAACCTGTGTAAACACTTTTCTTGATGCTTTCTTTTACAGAAACTCCCTTAAGTTTTATGTGTTAGCCAAGTAAGTGTGAGCTAAGACTCCAAAGTACTTGGCAATTATTTTATATAATGTGATGATGGCTTCCAAGATAATTACAGTTTTGTATCTGTTAAACTGAAAAAGGACACATCTAATAATTCACTAATTATTTAGAGTAAGTGCAAACAAACTTGCATGAAATATCACTTTCGTGTCACAAGTTTGAGCAGGAAAGTAGAACAGAACAAATCGAAATGGTAATGGATCCAGTAAAATCATAGTACAACCCAGATTCAGCTTTGTTTCTAGGTAATAGACAGGCACATACTGTATAAGACTCATGTGCCTGTACTGCAGTTTCAACCCATGTTTACATTTACAGCATCTGACAAATGCTTTTATCCAGAGCGACATACAATTTAGTCATATAGGTGAATGTAGCATTAGGAGTCTTGTCCAAGGAATCTTGGTTGGACTATTGGTATAGGCAGGTGCTTTTGCCTGAGCAGGGAACCCCAGTTTACCACATTTCATCTCATGCATGTGTAGAAGTTTGTGCAAGTTTTTTTTTTTTTTTTTTTTTGTACTTACCAACTTATGTTGAATCCAGTTATTAGATATTTTACCATGTTCTTTATTAGCTTAATAGCTAGAACTTGGTTCCGTATAATTTAGATTTGGTTACTTACTATTATTTTACCCACAAGAGGTACACAATACTTTGAAGTTAGTACTGCAGTTATCCAGTTAATACATTAAACCTCTTTCATTTCATTTCATGTCAGTTTAATGTAGTTAAACTGCCTTGGAACTTACCAGCATGTTTACCCAAAATAATTACCTAATACTTTGTTGTTTGTACCTCACACTTAACCAGTTAAGACCTAGAACTTAAAGGACTGTGAAAGAAAGTGTTACCCTCTTTTTCCATGTGGCATGTTAAAGAAAGGTTTTGGCCAGATGAAACCACTGCAGCTAAAACCAGAGTGATGTTGACTGAGAGAGAGGAAAGAGTTGTTTTCCCCCTGAAGCGATGAACAGTCATAATAACAAGGTTGAGGCTGAGCTCCACTGCAGGAGAGAATCCTGTTTAAATGTTAATGGGCCTCGGAGTGTGTGTTTTCTATAAGCGGTTTTGAGTGTATTTTTGCTTTTCTTCATCTTTTACTAATCCACCCCCTCTCTTGCCCCTTTCTGCAGTGATTCCAGACACACTGACCGTGATGTCGTCTGCTCAGTCTCTGTCCAAGGTGGAGGGGGACATCCTGCAGCTGAGCTGTGAGGTCACTCGCCAGACTTCTCAGCATACACACCTCGCGGTAGGCTGGTACCTTCGCTCCCCAGATGACCCCAGTGCCCAGCCACGCGACCTGGTCACCCTGTCTCGGGACTTTGTGCTGAGGCCGGGCGGCCCATACCGCCAGCGCCTCACCTCTGGAGACCTGCGGCTGGACAAGACCAGCACTACCACCTACCGCCTCACCATCTACAAGCTGCAGCCCACTGATCAGGGCCAGTTCTACTGCGAGGCCTCTGAGTGGATCCAGGACCCAGACCGTTCCTGGTACGCCATGACACGCAAGCAGTCTGAGAAGACTTCAGTCAAAGTTCAGCCCACAGGTGAGTGAAGGCACTGGGTTGAGCTCTCAGGGCTGTCCACCAGGTTTCTTAATCTCAAACTGTGTGATGATGTTAGCTGGCCTAGCACATCACCAACAGCCATGAACAAGACTAAAAGAGACAAAGGTATGACGAAGCATTTTATTTTAATTCATGTAAAAAGACAGTTACCTGTTTACTGTCAGGAAAGAGTGGCAGCGCGGGTAATTTGGTCCTCTTGTAAGGGCATGGGAGGGACACAGGGACAGGGGGTGCATGGGTCAACCTGGGGAGAAAGAAGATGAAACAATTAACTAATTGCAAATATTGAACAATGGCTATGAATGACATTTATAAATATATGAACTTGAAGAATATGCTGAATATGTGTGTACTGTGAAAGGGAAGGTGAATATTTTGCCAGATGAATACATGAGTTTTAATTTGGTTTAGTCCTCTGGGAGGGGCTATCGGTGTTTAAAGAGAGGCCCAGTCTAGTTATAGGGCTAACTGCTGCAAGTACGATGGCTCGTCTCGCTGCCAATATGCACCCTGAGTTAGATGGGGAAATTAAATGAGAATACTTCCTTGACTATAACAAAATGCCTGTCATGCATTTGAGCTGTGGTGGTGGTGGTGGTGGTGGTGGTTTTTGTGTGTAAATAGTTGTGTGCAAGTACCATGGTGATTGATCTTTTTTAGTGCTGTTTGGATTTTTGATAATGTGTGCAATAAAGAAACAGGGCAAGAGAAACTTTTCACTGTGCTATCATATCACTGTTAGCACAGCAACTATAAGTAAGTAGTACAAGTTTTAAATAAATGCATTGCTGTCAAAATAAATCACATTTTTGTTTAAAGGCCTTTACAACATTGGTGTCTCCTCTTAAGTTGACTGGCAGAATGTAAAGGAAAGTTTTCCCATGGCTTGGGTTTATTTTCTGACAGAGCAAGTACATTGCGTCTGTTGACATTCTCAGGTCTGTCTTCCAGATTTTTCCCAGATTACGTAAACTGTCTGATCAAAACGCTTTCTTCCTTAGTTGCGCAATGCCGCAACCTGGATTGTGAAATTTTCTCAGATGACGTGCAGCATATGTTTCACCTCCCACCTACAGAATGGCAGATCTAAGAGGATTTCTGGTCCAGGGCAGTCTCTTCTGCTCTGCAGAACCAGAGAGCAGCTAGCGCAGGCTGTGGAGTACAAAAATGCATGAATTTGGCTCAGGTTTATGCAGGCTGCGTACCGATCACTATCTGAAATTAAGCTCATTACCAGCCTCCCAGGGAGGTGGCAGCCAATCCTCTTAACACTGTCCTCCGCATCACAGAGTTCAGCCAAGGCCGATGTATCAGCATCAGCCTCTCTCTCTGATGTTGGCTGTGTTACGCAGGTTCTCATAGCCTAGAAAGTATTCAAGGCTGGACTGGCTCTCTGCAGTCCCATCAGACCATCCCCTCATGTCCATGACCAAATCAGTTACAAAATGCTTTTGTTTTCTGAACCCCACAGTACCATCTCTAAACTGGTTATACCACAAGTACAAACCCATTAGTTCTGTAGTTTTTGCAAAGGATGCATGTAGACCTAATATCGTTAAATTGTAGGCTTGGAAAGCTATTAGATCTGAAAGTTGTGCTTGTATTGATGAGGGCATATTCATACTAGGGATGTGCATTCTCACTAATTTAAATATGCAAGTATTATGTCAGTATGATAATGTAGGGCTGTAGGCTTACCTTTTTGGGTGACAGCACCGGTGTTGCAGCATAAAGAGGAATACAGAGGGAAATCTGTAGGTTTTCCTGTTGGAAGAGTAATGGAAACTACCTCTTTAGATAAACTATTAAACTTATAGTGCTAAAAAATGTTGCATTGGATCCTGATGAGGACTCTTCATGTACGCAAGGTATTTTCTCCTGAATTGTAAAATGATTGAATGAAAGCAGGAGCACACACCATGAACTGTGTAAAGACTGAGATTAAGTGGAATCAGGTGAGCTCCTGCTTGTTTGAAATGAAAACCTGCAGCCATATCAGCCCTTTGCAGGTAAGACTGGAGACTTCTGCCTTGGAGGAAAACCGAGAGAGTAAACCAATCTTCTAATATCGACACAGTGATGCACAATATTAGCAAAAAAGGAGAAGCTACATGCTACAGAGTCTATATATGTCAAAGCACAGTGCTGCAGTCGGATAACAAGTCTCCTGCACCTCCAGCCGCAGTCTATTGCATTCCAATCTATTCCATGGCTCCTCACTAGCAGCCCACTCTGTCTGACTGATCTGAAGGTTGTAACTCAATCTCAGAGCTCAGAGGTCCAGCAGCTTGATGAACAGGAGGTGACAGTGCGCCTCCTCATCAAATGCACGGCAGGACAGAGCCTTGGAGCGGCAGTGCGATTCCGCTACGTTATTGGTTGCTAGTCATGAGAGGGGTGGATCACACAGCACATGATTGGAGAAGAGTAAAGCCGGCAGCTGGTTCTCAAGGGCACCTCCACATGGCCATGCAGCAGAGGAGGAGAGTGTAATGGATTTGATTTGTCCAGTTTAGTGGCAGAAGCACGTAAAGGCAGGTGTCAGAGCGAGCTGAATAGCAGACAGGTCCTGCTCTATATAGACATCACTCACCGAATGGAGGAAAAATGATGAAACAGTCCATCTGTCCCAGGCGTCTATGTAGAACAAAGCTAGGTCACAGTGTTCTGAGTTAGAGGGTACAATTTATGAGTTGACTGCAATGGCTCACTTGTTTTATTGCTGCCATTTGTCAAAATTGCTTGTCAGACTTTTCTTTGTTAGGTTTGTTTTAAAGAACAGAACATTATAGCTAATTCATTGACTGAGTTGTAAACTCCTTTACCTGGATGGGTTCGGTATAGGACATGCCTGTATTTCCCCACACTGTGACATGCACAGTATAGTGTGGCCCATTCCTGTGCAGTTGCCTCATCAGTTTCTGCTGAACTGTAGGTAATCTCCTCTCTCGCCAGCCACCCGTGACCATCTGATGCAATTCTCTGCTGCTTTTTTGTTGTTTATGCACAGATTCTCACATCTCTCACAACATTTTCCACTGGTTAGTGGAGGTGGCAGTTAGTCAGGTTTGTGTGTCAGTTTTTCCACTGCTGCTGTGATTAGGCACGTGTATGTATAAAAATATAACATAACAATAATTACTTGGCATGGTTTATGATATTACAGTATTGTCTTAAAATTATTACATGTTTTAAGTGCACACAGTACTGTGCAGGTGAGCAACCACTTTTCATTAGTTTAATTTCCTTCCAAAACAGCCTTCGCTATTTATTTTTCAGGAGGTATTTCAGAGATTATATCTAATCTTGCATAAGGAAGGGGAAAGTCAAAGAAAAAGAAGTGAAAAGACAGGTGTCTCCAGAACTCTAGTTCAAAAAATGATACTTTATAGAGCAAATGGGACTCCTAACAACCAAGCGTGACCTGGTGGACCAACAAAACATGACCTGGTGGGCCAACAAAACTGTTACCTTCAGATAAACAGTACATAAAGCTTTCATCTTTGAGATACAGGAGAAAGTAAAGATCTGAAAAAATCCATAGGTGTTTTTTTTTTTTTTTTGTCCGTCCTTCTCCTGTGAGAAGACAGCCCATCACGGTATGAGTCTGAAATGAGGTGTAGCTGTCAAGAAGCTGTTACTGAGAAAAGAAATAGACAAAAAGAAAAAAACGTGTAAATCAAACGTTGGTGTTCTCAGAACAATGGGCTGACCACCCCAAATTCCACACCTCAACATCACTGAATATGTTTGCTTGCACTGCGTCTCATGATCCCCAATGTCTAAGACTTTGGAGAACATTGAAAAAGTATCCCTACAGATTTTTTTGAAAAACTTTTGCTTTCTATGTAGTTTACTGTTAACTACGTATTACTGTTTTGGTGGTTATACGTTTTGGAAATTTCTGTCTTTAACAAAAACCCTGATGGCTTTTTGTGTAATGGCACAGTGGTCTTCATTTATTTTGGAGTCCTGTTTTCTTTTTAAACTGTCTTAATGGACAATGTCTATCATTAAACATTTGTTGTACTCATGCTGGGTGCCTAAAGGAGATGTTGATTGTGAACTCTTGATATACATATGCACAACGACTTAAGAGTAAGTTCTTGCAAGACAAACAGTTCACACTTGGCTCTGCTCATTTGGTATTTTTATATACTACAAAACACTGTTGCACCACCACAAATAGACTAGCCTATTTCTTCTACAAAGAGAGAGATCTACAATAACATTCATAATTTTTGTCTTTTTATACATTTTGTATTATAGTATATTCATTATTTTCACACAGTTTATTTATCAAGTTTTACACATTACTCATGTTCATTAAAACAGATATGTAAGAAACAAAAATGATTAAAAAAATTGAAAATAACAAACCAGTAACAGGGCTGTTAGTTTATTTATATTAGTTAATAGCTATGTGATCATTGAATAAAACATTATTTGTTCATGTTATTGCCCAAAAGTTTCCATTCCCCTTTTTTTCAGATGAGATCATTAGAGGGATGTTAAGGCAAATCAACCAACTGGAAGACATAGTTTAGTTTGGTCAAGGAGAGATAGTAAAAACACAGCTGCATCGTGCTGTGATCGCTTTGTATGTTGCCCAAGCTCCATCAGTGAGCCTCCTGCTGGGAGCAAGACACCGTGTCCCCTGAGCTGAGTTGGTATGAGGGAATCTGATTTGTCTCTGTAATCCCCTTTTCTAGCTGGGTGCATCCAAGTCCCTGTGTGTGTGTCTCAGTGGTGGACAGTGACTAAGTAAATATAATCCGTTACTGTACTTAAGTAGTTTTTTCATGTGTCTGTACATTACTGAAGTATATAGTCTATTCCAACATAAATGATGGAACTAACCTAACTTTGTGTAAATAGACCATAATATATAAATATGTACACACATGCAGTTGTCATTTTTCTGCATTTATACAAACACCATTTCATTTATAGTAAATTTGTTTTGGCTAATTTATGTTTATGAACAGAGATCTACAGATGCATTATAGTAAAGGAAAACCCATTTGTGAACCTGAGTTTAAAGCAAGATTTTATTAAACTTGTAACTAAGTTGCAAATAAATATTTAACAGAAACTTTACTTGTTTGCAAAAGTGATTTCAGAGCCACTTGGTTCTAATAAATGGAAATCGTTTGCCTTCAGTGTTTTGTGCTCATGATAATGATAATTTTAATAGACATCAGTGTCACTAATTAATTACATTCTATTAAAAGATTGGTTTACCAAGAGTGATACTAAAGTATTTTCACCTAAAATTAGTAAATGAAGCAAGAGTCTTGTTACAAATATGGTAATAGGATATTAGTCAGAATTAATCTTTAGTACTTTTACTTTCGTTACTTAAGTACATTTGAAGGCAAATACTTTAGTACTTTTACTCAACTGGAGGTGTAAAGGGAGGACCTCTTCTTTTACTGGAGTAATATTTTACTGTGTGTGTGTGTGTGTGTGTGTGTGTGTGTGTGTGTGTGTGTGTGTGTGTGTGTGTGTGTGACTGAGGGCAAGTGTGTGTATGGTTGTAGAGTTGTCAGTTGCATAGTGTTACATGTTTGCTAGCTCACAGCTCCCAGCCAGTCTTATGATGTTAACAAGCCTACAGTAACACTGTGACATACAGCATTTAAATCACAAGGTCACTAAGTGTGCTTTTAAAGAATTCTGAAAATATGATGGAGCCTTGATATATTCTGTATGCAGCACTGTGGCTGCTTTTAAATGGTTTGCATGGTTGTCCACAGCTGCATGACCAGAAGGCCTGATTTTAGACTAATCATTAGGCTTTTATTGTTCAGATTTTTTTTCCAATAGGTATCTAGGTAGATACTGCAAAGCTAGTTCACCAATTGATTAGCCCTTCAGGAGCTTAACCAAAGGCCTGATGTGTTGGATTAACCACTAACATAATTAGTAACTAACAGTGTTATCAACTAATCATATAATAATTTCCAGTGGCTGGGATCAATTTTGCAAGAAAAACATGTCCTAGATATGTCAGACATCACAAGTTTGAGTGGTAGCTTGATCAAGGCATTTCAGTCAGTTGTTAGATATGGAAAACAGCCACCACTCTATGCCAGGACCATTTACTGAAGATGTCACTGTAAATCCAAGGTGAAATACACGTTAATGTGTCAGTTACAAACTTCAGATAAAACATGAAATGTCTTTTTTTTTTAAGCTTCAAATGTAACATAGAAAGGCGAAAATGTGATGACATGCTTGTGAATTGCGGCTAAACTACTATTAAAAATTTTAGCATTATTATAAAGGATTTTTCCTCGTCTTTTTACAAAGTTTTATGGCCTGGACTGAAGGCCCAGCTCTTGTGGTCATGATTTCACACAGCACTTACATACAGTATCTCACAAATTCTCACATTTCTGCAAATATTTTTTATATCTTTTCATGGGACAACACTATAGAAATGAAACTTGAATATAACTTAAAGTATAGCAGTACAGATTTACTGTTCTCTGAAAATAACTCAACATACAGCCATTAATGTCTAAATAGCTGGCAACACAAGTGAGTCCACCTCACAGTGAACATGTCCAAATTGTGCTCAAAGTGTCAATATTTTGTGTGACCAACATTATTATCTAGCACTGCCTTAATCCTCTTCAGCATGGAATTCAATAGAGCTGCACGGATTACTCCTGGAATCTTCTTCCACTCCTCCGTGATGACCTCATGGGGCTGGTGGATGGTAGACACCTTGCGCTCCTCCTTCTTCCACTTGAAGATGCCCCACAGGTGCTCAATTGGGTTTAGGTCTGGAGACATACTTGGCCAGTCGATCACCTTTACCTTCAGCAAGGCAGTTGTCATTTTAGAGGTGTGTTTGAGGTCATTATCGTGTTGAAAAACTGCCATGCAGTGTAGTTTCCGAAGGGAGGAGATCATGCTCTGCTTCAGAATGTCATAGTACATGTTGTAATTTCCCTCAGTGAACCGCAGCTCCCCAGTGCCAGCAGCACTCCTGCAGCTCCAGACCATGATGCTACCACCACCATGCTTGACTGTAGGCAAGAGACAGTTGTCTTGGTACTCCTTACCAGGGCGCCACCACACATGCTGGACACCATCTGAGCCAAACAAGTTTATCTTGGTCTCGTCAGACCACAGGACATGGTTCCACTACTCCATATTCTTTGACTGCTTGTCTTCGGCAAACTGTTTCTGGGCTTTCTTGTGCGTCAGCTTCAGAAGAGGCTTCCTTCTGGGATGCCAGCCATGCAGGCCGAGTTGATGCATTGTGCAGTGTATGGTCTTAGCACTGCCAGGCTGACCTCCCACTTCTTCAACCTCTGCAGCAATGCTGGCAGCATTCATGCATCTATCTTTGAAGCCAACCTCTGGATGTAACGCTGAACATGTGGACTCAACTTCTTTGGTCAACCCTGGCAAGGCCTGTTCCAAGTGGAACCTGTCCTGGAAAACCACTGTATGACCTTGGCCAGCATGCTATAGCTGAGTTTCAGGGTGTTACATATCTTCTTGTAGCCTAGGCCGTCTTTGAGGATGTGAGAAATAGAATCGCTTCTCTCCACAGAGAATTCTTTGCCATAAGGTGCCATGTTGAATATCCAGTGGCCATTATGAGCGAATTGTACCCAAAACACCAAATTTAACAGCCCTGCTCCCCATTCACACCTGGAACCTTATAACTCTAACAAGTCACGTGACACCAGAGAGGGATAATGACACAATTGGGCACAATTTGGACTTGTTCACTGTGTGGTATACTCACTTGTGTTGCCAGCTATTTAGACATTAATGGCTGTGTGGAGTTATTTTCGAAGGACAGTAAATCTGTACTGCCTTACAAGCTCTACACTGACTACTTTAAGTTATATCCAAGTTTCATTTCTATAGGGTTGTCCCATGAAAACATATAATAGAATATTTGCAGAAATGTGAGGGATGTACTCACTTTTGTGAGATACTGTATGTTAAAGACATTACGTTTTTCAAGAAGAAATTAGCTTGACAGTGCCTCATACATTTACATTTTTAAGAAGTATATCATGATTTGAGGTTTTACTGTGGTACGTAAAACATTGTTTGCAGAATTTACTTCCCACCCTTGTTAAGAAATTCTAAAGGCACTCACGGATGATTTTATTTCAATGTTGCATCTGTCTTTCTTTTCAATATTCAATGTGTTGCATAACTGCTGCTCATGCAATACGTTCAGTAAAATGGAGCAATGCTCAAACTTTAACAGAGCTTCATGGTCCAGATTCATTTGCCTCAATGTCTGCAGTGTTATCTATAATTTAGATGCAAGAAAAAACAAATAGACGGCTAAATACAGATGTAAATACATGTAAATAGTCAACTGACAAAATCTTAGTCCATCAACAACACTATGAATACTAAGAGTGAATAAGTGTAAGCAGAAGAAAGTGACAAATGTAGTCAAACAGCGCATGTAGTGAGACATTACCGCCAGACTCATATTGTGCTGAAGCTATTGGCCCAACAGCTTAAAACAGTATTCACAAACTGCTGCCCCACCTTTAGCTCACCCAGTCATGCTTTCTCTCACCCACAGTCCAAATGGCCTCTCTTTATTAGATTTTCCATGCTTAGATTTCACTTAATATGCAATATGCATGGTGAAATCAAATCTGCCACAACCATGTGACCAAACTCCCAACCCTGATTTTTTTTTTTTTTTTTTTTTTTTTTCCACCCGTTATACAAAGTTTGTTAATATAAAATTTTAAAACATGTCTTTCATCACAGCTGTCAGATGTGAGCTTCGTATGTGCAGTTTTGTCCCTGCTGTTGATCTGTTGTTATGTAGTCATGCAGTAGAGGTCTGAGCACTTAAGTTCAGAAGCAGAACGAGACTGAGCACAGAGAGGACAAAGAGAGAGAGGATGTGGACATGCTAAATGAGAGGAAGGGAAAGAGAGCTTCACTTCCTTAATAATGATATGGTAATAATCAGTTGATCTCTTTGACCTTCCTGATGAGGAACAAGTGGACTTTGAGAGTCTCATGCACACATACTTAGAACAGCACTGTAATCCTCCACTGTCACTCAATGAACCTCCCTGTATACGTGTGGGTCGACGAACAATAGCTGTTGACTTCTGCTTGTTAGGGATCAGGGCTAAACAGAAACCCATACACAGCTACCAGAGGATGTTAATGCATGAATATTAATTTACTCTCCTATTGAATTATTCATGTCCATACATGTGTGTACTTTTAACCCCTTAAACTCCATTATTCGGTTACTAATCTGTATAGACGTTTTTCAGAAGCTGCTATAGATTATTTGCTAACTACTATGGAACTAACTAAATGTCAGTAATTAAGTAATTCCCTAAAGTTTAAGAGGGTGAAGCATGAAAATTAATGTTTTATTCATTTAAGGCCCTGGGGAAAAATCTATTCCCAGTTTCAATGGCCTTTTATGCCATCATGCTGCAAAGGCGTTTGAGCAGCTGGTTCAGCTCATTTTATATCCGCTTTATAAACATTCATCATTTAAGCAATGGAAGAAAAGTCTGTACTTTGTGGGGTCACCAAATGGTTCCCCCCATATTGACTACTGTGATGATATTGCAAAGGGCCACAACACAGTACTGCAGAAAAGGAGTTTGAATTTGACCTGGCTTAATCATAAATAATACATTTTTTATTTTATGCTTTAGAATCTTTGAACGTCTTTTATATGTGCAATGGAAGCAAAATGTTTACTGTTTATTAGGACAACTGCATTTCCTCCAAAGTGTCTTCTGCAATGAATGACATTGCATAAAAAACACCACATTGCTGTAAAGCAGCAATAGTCTGGAACATACCAAAACAAGTTATTTTTAAATTTATGTAGGTGCTTCATTTGTAACAGCTAATCTATGATTAAAGTCTAACAATTAATGTGTGATGTGTTTGCTTTCATATCATTCTTTGAAGTGAAGCATGTGGTGTTTAAAATCAGGTTATTTTCTAATTGATTAGTTTTTGCACACTTTTCCTACTGTTTAAATGCTGCTTTCCCGTGGTGTTCAAAGGAGAGCTTTTCATTTGGGAAAGACCACATGGTGTTTTAAATTAAGAATATTTATTTTGTGGAAGCTCCATCTGTTTTAATATTTTGCAACGAGTGTGGCCAATTTTATTACAAATGCCTTCCATATGAGTGAGCAAGAATAAAGCGTTAGTAGTTAGAACAGCGGTACCAACAAGAGCCGACAGATTGCAAGAAAGTGGCATTGTGTTTGCTGTCAGCACATCTGCTGACTAAGCTTGAATGTTCCAAACACTTTGTTTAGTGATGATCACGTAGTGCGGAACAGTTTTGATAACATTCCGTATTGAAATTTTCCTGGATGTATATCACTGTATCAGATGACATGTAAGTTAATATTAATGAAGTTAACATTAGCAAAGTTAAAGAAGTGTTTATAAACCTGAAGTGGCCCGTTTTGATTGCACTGTTTTGCATCTGTTTTCAGCAGTTAAAATTATACCAGAAGGTTCTGATGTCACATCATGTCACATCTACAGAAACATTTTATTTAATTTCTATGGATTTTAAACTGTTCTTTCAAAGTGATCTGACATGCCCAGCAAAGGATATACATTACAGTTAACTGTCAGATTCTGGATACAAAGAGGAAAGTGCACTAAGTGAAAACAAACTACTTGACAGAGGTGTCTCTATTTTATATACCTCATATCATGAATGTAATATTTATCTAATATTGAATATCACTAAAGCTAAAGCACAATAATATAGTGCATCATGGTTTACTGATATATTGCCCACCACTACTCACACATATATCCGTATCCATACTAACTAGTGCTGGGCAATATGACAATATTATGATTATCGTGATAAGTTATGGCACAATGTGCTTATCTGAGCATATCGTGGATATCATCAGTGCTTAATTGGTGTTAGTGAAGTTAAGTCAAGTTTTGCAAAAACTCCTTTATTATAAGTTTTTTTTTTTTTTTTATGCAACGTTTTTTCCTGTTCCAACATAAGTGAGAAACTATAAATATTCTGACATATTTGTGTGTCATGAATGTTTTTTACCCTCTCATCTACCACTACTACCAACCCTGTTGCATATTATAGCTTCCCTCTTTTTTTAAACTGTGGAGTAATATGGCAGATAAAGACTCCAGCAGTGCTTTCTTTTTCCTTTGATATGGAACTCCGTCATTAGGCAGCTGTATCTGGTATTAAAACGAGACGGAGGCATGAGCAGGCCATATTATCTGCTAATGGCACAGCAGATAGGCTTTACCCGAGAGCATGCACAGACAGAATCTTGATGTGTGATCATTCTTCCCCCTACTGTCCTCTCCTTTTAAACGTAGCCTACTGCAGCACTGCTCTGTGGCTTGCTGTACGTCTTTATTGCTGTATATATGTCCTACATTATTTAAATGTATGATGTATTTCTTGGACCCCTCATGATCACTGCTTTCATCATCGTTTCATGTTTTTTTTTTTTTTCTTGGTTCTCTGTTTTGCTTATGCCCCTATGACACCCTTTCCTATAACAAATGTCCTTTTGCCATGCATAGGGCTTTGATTTGTACTACAATATATGTCCAAAAATATCTAGACAGTCCTTCTAATTAGTAAATTTAGATACTTTGTTGTACCCATTGCTGACACAGCTGTTCAGTTGCACACACAGCTTGTATAATATTCAAAAGGCACTGCCAATAGAGCGGGACCTTCTGGAGCAGCCACACATGAGCCTAAGGTCACTGTGTACAATGCCAAGTGTTGACTTTGGTGGTTTGAAGATCTCCAGCATTGGCCTGTGGAACAGTGTTTTCTAGAGTGACTAAATATCATCCAGGACCTTTGGAATGAGTTTGAGTGGCGTTTGTGATCCAGGAATAATCATCCAACGTCAGTGTCTGACCTCACTAATCTTCTGGCTGAATGCAGTCAAATCCTCACAGCAATGTTTCAACATTGAGTGGAAAGCTTTACCAGAAGAATAGATGCTGTTAGTGAAGCAAAGAAAGACAAACTCCCTGCTAATACTCTTGATTTCAGAAGAATGCTAGCTGTCTTGAGTGTGTTTAATCATGGCTATAGGAAGCACAAGGAGTTGACTGCAAATGGTGCAGGCAAGACGGCTGCAGTCAGGCAGGCACTAATGTTCTAACAGCAGCACATTTTTGTTCAAATGCCACAGCACAGCAAGACAAACAGCCACTGGCCTTTATTTTCACATGATTTGTCCCATTTACCATGCCTTTATTTCTGAGTGCACAGCTATTTGTAGGAGAAGTAAACATATGTCCCTGTTTTGCTGGAATGGGATAGGTCAGAAATAGTGCTATGCAGCGATGGGCTTTGAACTCACACTAAAAATGCAGTTCTTGAGAAGTCTGTTTTAAGTTGTGGTAATTACAGCCCAAGGAGATCACTGCCGAGTGAGTGAAATGAAGTGGAAACTGCTCTGTTTTGATGAGAAGGCACAGCATATCATGTGGAAATTAATTGTGTAAATAAGTGCTCTTTTGTAACTTTGAGCTTGCAGTTGGAGCCCATCCAGCTCCATATTCTTTCTGTAAGAATGATCTATAATTAATGTGCACAGCATGGAGCTTCACACTAAATCCATTTTCCATGCTTTTCTTTTTATACAGGTAATCTAAAACCTCAGCATATTACAACCCTAAATCCTCTCTCTCTCTCTCTCTCTCTCTCTCTCTCTCTCTCTCTCTCTCTCTCTCTCTCTCTCTCTCTCTCTCTCTCTCTCTCTCTCTCTCTCTCTCTCTCTCTCTCTCTCTCTCTCTCTCTCTCTCTCTCTCTCTCTCTCTCTCAGACCGGGACTTCAGTATCCAGGTGACCACGGATCGCCGGGCCTACACGGCGGGTGAGCCGCTGGAGCTCCGCTGCACCATAGACGCTCAGAACGTTGCTGAGCGCTACTTCTCGGTGTCGTGGGTTTTCAGCAGCTCATCCGTAGCCGTGGTGGGGCCCAGCGCCGTGCCTGTCCTGGGGGCCAACTACATTGAGCGCGAGGCCGCAGGTCTGCTGACCATCCGTAAAGAGAGCCCGTCCGTCCACCTGCTCAAACTGCAGAGGCTGCTGACCGAAGACGCTGGCAAATACATCTGCAGAGTGACTGAGCGGGAGAAGACTCCCACCGGGGAGTTCATCGACCGCAGCAAACGATCCCGCAATGTTCAGATCACTGTGACCCCCCAGAGTGAGTAGCTCTGCTTTCTTTTGGCCCCAAAAGCCAGTGTGTCTTTTCCTGGAGCTACAGCCTGAAATATTGATCTATACATAAATACAGACCAACGGATTTCTGTGGGAGACCAAACCAGCTCAACCAAGAGCACAGAGTTTTGAATCTGAATGGTCCCAAACAAAATTCTCTCTAAACCTGACCCAAACCTGACTGTCCCCAACAAGGGACCACATAAAACCACGTTCCTAGCGGTAGCTCCTGCTATATTAGTTAGCTTACACAGCAGGTAAAAGTGGCCCAAAACCGATCTTTTTCCTCAAATGTGTCAGTGTGAACGGCTAAAAACGCGTTGAATTTGACATTTTCAATTCCAATTTGAGACGCTTCCATATGTGGTGCTGAAATCCGATCTGCGGCAGTGCGACTCAGTCTGAACAGCCAGGTCGGAATGTGCGACCTTTGATGTCGGTGCAACTCGACATTTGTCATAATTCGCTGCTGAGACTCATAAATATTGAGGCTGATGTTTCTGTACCAAACAAAGCGACTCATCGCAGCCGCTCCGTGTTCGAAGAGGTTTCGTACGAACTGGCCGAGGGCGGCCGGAGGAGCCCGATGCTGCAGCGTCAGAGAACAGTTTACACAATCCGAGGACACGAACCAAAGAAGTGGCCAAATAATGGGCGAACTCGAACACACTGTGGGTGATGAGTCCAGCTGTCAACGATTGGACTCGTTTCTGTGGTGGCGAAGAGGACGCTGAAGCTCCGGGAGTGGCCGTCGTGACTGTTTACCTCAGGACGAGCCGCGAGAGGCGTTGTTCTTTTGCGCATGCGGGTCGGTTTAGGAGCTGATCTGTTCAGACTGATGTCGCATACAGATCACATTTAAAAGATAATGTCTACAGCCAAACAAAAAGTCACAAACGGACGTTTTGAATAAGTAAACACATGAATGGAAATATATATCACACATCAGTCGCAATATATTGTTAATCTGATTAATCTCTTACTGATCCTGCTGCACAGTGCATCCAACAGTCTTTTATAAAGTGGAAAATGAAGCGCACAGAAAGCTTCAGTTCAACACACTGAAACTGCTAAATTAATGTTACTATTGCCAACAGCGATGTGCATGCCTTGACTCCTCTAGTGGCTAATTTAAATAGGCAGCGTTCTTCTTTTGAGGAGGTCCAGTACTGGGTCTTACACTTGTGTGAAATAAAAAAAGAAACGTGCAATTTAATCAGTGCTTTCCAGGAACACCCTAAAAGTCTACATAACAAGTTATTTTCATTCTGGCAATGGGAGAAATTTGAATCTCACAAATATTTGAAAAAATAGTGTCCGACATGAATAGTCGGGTCCCGTTGGGTTTGGACGAACATTTCAAGCTTTAATTGGAGCTTCAAGGAGCAATATGATGCTCTGCAGTGGTGCACTTATTGAATGAAAGCACGGATCTCGGTTTCCCCAGCGCTGCCGTTCACCCTCTGAAGTGGATTATTATGATGTCCACAACATAACCAGACAGCAAGGAGAGGAAATGGCACATAAGATTTTGTAATAGAGCAGAGGAGCAAGACCATTAAGACTGTATCATCACTCTTTCCAGGCAGATTTTCCTAAAGCACCATGAAGCCCCAGTAAGGTGGATTGGTTCACAAATCTCCTCTAGTCCTCAGGTTAGGCTCTCACTCTCTTTCATCACAGCCCCCCTTCTCGCCTGTGAGAGTAATGAATGAGGCAGAGGAGAATAATGCCTTGTCTGAACTCTTTTGCCTTTTCTGAAAGAGCAGACACCTCTGAAAGGGTAATACAGTACAGTGTCCCTGAATATAATCATTTAGCGCAAAGCCATTCCACTGCTCTGTATTTTCACCGCTTGGTTTTAAGGAGTCCTGAAAGCCCACTGAAATGATGCTGTGTTTGAAGTGAGGATAGCTCAAAAACCCATGACTAACAAGCATGAAATGAAAGTGTGGAGAAATAGGAGAAAAGGAGCAGAAGGGCCTCGTCCTCCTCCACCTCCTCAAGGGCTTCTTAAGTGGATCCCCAGCCTGGATAAGGGCAGCGCAATGCCTGGTAGAGAGATGCCACAGCTGGGCTGAGAGGGGGCGTCGTGAGCTGGGTGTGGTGTGAGTGAGGTTAATCAGGGAGGTTAGGGAGCATCCATCTGTTCCTCTTAGACTGTGTTCAGCTTTTTTTCCCCTTCTAAAGCCACTTCTGACCCGTTCTGGACCAGCCTCAGCTCTGGCTCCAGCAGAGAGGATGCAGCCCAGCAGAGCATGACTTTCCTCCCATTAGCCTGTCTTCTGCCTAGCCTCTTGCAGACCGTATACACACACACACACACACACACACACGCGAGTCAGAATCATCTCTGTCATAGTACTGCTGTCGCTGCCATAAGAAAATCATGTATCTTTGGAACAATAACATATTAGGACTTATGTATGTTAAGAGGGAAAACACCAGAATTTTTTCAGCCTGATCAGTATCTGCTGCATCTGTAGAATACGCTTCATTACAATACACAGTAACTTGATAAAATGAAGCTAAAGTAAAGTGAAGAAGGCGAAGAACACATAGAATAGAAGCCAATGGGCTGATGCTGAAGAAGTCTACTGACTGGTAACAGGCTGTGCGGTCAACCATTTTTATGTTCTTTTCTAAATACAGAGGATTTATTGTTTGTGGTAATTGACTGCATCAGAGAGAAATTAAGTTGAAAAATACTACAGTATTCTTTTAATGTTAACATGGTCTTACCAAGAATGCAAAATCATTTCTTTGCATTTCTTAGATATTTAGAACAATAAAAGCAGCAATGCTTTTTTAGTTTTCTAACTGACCAATATTTTTTAATATAATTACTTTTTATTTTTAGTGCACAATGGCCTTTATTTTTTTACTAGTTTATGATTTTATATATATATATGAAACTTTCTTTTATTATACAACAGGCAATGTTAAATAAAACGTTTTTGAAAAACAAAAGGCATAAATTATTTATAGAATATGAATAAAAACCCATCAGTGTGAAAATACTCCATAAAATCTATTTTTAGACCACTCTCTTTGTAGAAGTAATACATTTTTTTTAACTTTTATATTAAAATCCCAAATAGGCAAAGAAGACAAAAAAAGCAATGCTAACTCAAATGCTTCCATCGCATGAACTTGCTCCTTTTCAAGTGCCCCTTTGGGAAACAAGCATGAGTAGAACAAATGTTTCAGTAATATTGTAACTAAAAATGTGCTCTATGAAATTACCAATCAATTGAAAGCACTCTTAGAGGTTAAAATAGGTCATTGCTGATTGGTATATTCACTAGGAAACATTCACTCAATGTAAAGTTACTGCCATGTTTTAATGGGGAAAATGTGTTAGGAGATTTTCTTATAATAGAGATGACTAGCTCTGAATGTATTAGGGAATCCTCTCTCTTTTCCAATTCGGGGTCTGCTTTTAGAGGCCATCAGACTAGGAAAGGGCAGCAGACAGAAATGCATTAGGTGACCCAAACATCCAGCCTTATTTATGCCAGCCCAGCTGTCTGGGTGATATTGAGAGGCAGGAAGAAGAGACTGAGAGAGGCACTTTATTAGAGTGCTTTGTTTTTCTTGGGTCCCGCAGGAGCCTTCCTGCAATATATGCAGGAGTTTATGAGACCATTAGAGTGATAACAGCAGAGTCTGCTCACTACACACCAACACACACAAATTCACTGTTTTGTTGTCTTTTGTTCATTCTTTTCATTTCACTCCCCCTGACTGCTGCTCTTGTTGTCTTATTCACATAAGCACTCGCACACACATGCATGCAGTCAGGCTGTTCTCCTACCACCCATCTTCACCAATTACCTGGGCTGGTCTTTGTGTTGTACGTTGAGCCGGTGTGTGCTGGACCTGCTGGTACACAAGAGCCACAGAAATACTGAAAAATTGGGCCTGATGGAGGGCCTGGATTCTGCTCAAACAAACAGCAGCTGCAGCAGTGGCAGGAATCTTAAACAAGAAAGAGAAAAATAGAAGGGATAGAGAGAAAGTGGGGAGAGGGGAAAGCATGAGAGAGAGAGGTGGGAGGCATAAAGAAAGAGAAAAGAAGATGGTGAGACAGAGGGGAGAGAGAGAGATGTGCAAGACAGGCACAGAGACAAGGGGCAAGTAGGCAAGAAAAACAATGAAACAGGGTTAGAGAGAGATCATGTGTGCAAGAGACAAAGGAAAGTAGAAGAGTGAGAGATGGGATACAGAGAGAAAGGAGGAGAGGGGGGAAGAGAGATTGGGGAGTAAGAGCAAGGGAGAAACGAGATGGAAACGGAGAAAGAGGAATAGTTAAAGGAGAGGAGTCAGGAGGGGGTAGAAAGAGGGATAGAGAAAGGAAGAGAGGAGATAGAAATATAGGCAGAGAGGAAGAGGAGGCAGCAAAAAGGGGTAGAAATGGAAAAATGAGAAGAGAGATTGGAGAAGTAAGAGAGAGTGTGAAAGGGCACAACAGAGAGATGGGAGAGGTAGGAAAAAAGAAAACAAGAAAGAATTACAGAGTAAGAGAGAGAACAAACTGTAGTGAGGAAGCACTCACCCAGCCAAGCTAAAAAATGCATTTCTTACAGATCAGACCAGTGCAGGTAAGAAAAGCCCTCTGATTTTTCTTTTCTCTCTCTCTCTCTCTCTCTCTCTCTCTCTCTCTCTCTCTCTCTCTCTCTCTCTCTCTCTCTACCTCTACCTCTACCTCTACCTCTACCTCTACCTCTACCTCTACCTCTCTCTCTCTCTCTCTCTCTCTCTCTCTCTCTCTCTCTCTCTCTCTACCTCTCTCTCTCTCTCTCTCTACCTCTCTCTCTCTCTCTCTCTACCTCTCTCTCTCTCTCTACCTCTCTCTCTCTCTACCTCTACATGGGACAGGAACAACCTCATGAACTAAAGAAAGTGCTGAGAGAGGGAATGAACTGAGAGAACACAGACAGGGGACAAAGCAGCTGTGTAATCCCACATGTTCATTTTGGTCAGGGTAAATAAAAAAAAAAAAATCAAAGGCTCTGACTGACTTTGAGGGCGTGGGCATTTTAGTGGTGGAGCATAAACTTGGTGAGATGTTTTGCCATGTTGGGGGTGGGGGGTGGGGTGGCCCTGCCTGAGCTCTGCCCACAAGAGAGAAGAGGCAAAGCATGTCTCTTCAAAGTCCCCCTTTTTATCATATTTTACTTTGATGGGGTTATGGTTGTGTTTAGAAAGTCCTGTTGAAAACACTGGGGATAGTCTCCAAAGGCTTTGATCCACACTCTGCCTGCAAGATCCTTCACTGAGCTTCTTGATCATGGAGGCAGTCCCCAAAGTCCTGATGGTCTGTAGCTCTGTCTTCTGTGCCTGTAAGACCAGGACCCCCCTAACCACTGTACAATGCATCAGTTCCCCAGCTACAAGAGCCTGCAGAAGATTCAGGGACCATCTACTGAAGTCACAGGCTGTTGTTGGCCCAACTACCCTGAAGGTCCATCACAAAGTAGCCTTTTAGTTCAGATCATATTGAATGAATGTATAAAATTCATCCTCTAAGCATCTGAATTTGAATCTGAGTCTTTGAACTTCTATACTTGTAGTTATATGCAGAATATGATAATTTGGTATGGAAATGTCATTCAGACAAACTTTTTTCCCCCAGAAGTGCTTTTCTGATATATATAACCAGAGCATATGGCATTAAATCCTGATTTCCATCCTTTCTTTCCACTCTCTCTCTCCCCTTCTCTTCCTTACTCCTCTAATTTTCTCTCTCTCTCTCTGTCTTCCAGGTAGTAATATCAGCGTGTCATTGTCCAGTAACTCCTCTGAGGTGATGGAGGGAGAGCACATCCTCTTGACTTGTTCTGTATACTCCACGCTGGGGCCTCTGTCCATACTCTGGCAGTGGATAGATAAAGACGCTAGCGGTCCTGCTGTGGATGTGGTGGCAGTGGACCGTGACGGCACCGTGCAGCCTGGACCAACATATCTGGAGCGCCACAGCTATGGAGAGGTCCACGCGGAGCGCATCCGATCAGACACCTTCACCTTGACTCTGCATAACGCATTCCCCTCAGATGATGGCCAGTACCTCTGCAGCGCCACTGAGTGGCTCCAGACTGGCAGCACACCTGACTGGACTTGGCAGCAGATCGGCGAGAAGGCCGCCACCAAGACCATCACGGTCAAATCTGTTGGTAAGAACACTCAAGCAGGTTTCATCATAGATTATGAATTGTAGTGATGCACTGAAATCAAAATGAAAACAGAATTCCATTCACACAGAGCCAAAAAACAATAATAAAATTATTACAATGTGTAGGCTATGATATGTGCCATTGAATACAGTGACCTCAATGACGGAGAATGATTAGTCATCCAAGGCAATGAATTCCATTGTTTCAAAAACTCAGGCTACAGATACTGTATATAGAATAACATATTAAATGTGCTATAACTTTTGCACAGGGCCATTTTTTTCACTTAATGTTAAATACTGTAATTGTTTCAGTCAACCAGTGCTTTAATGGCTCATATAATTGTCATTTGTGACACTTTTCAAGTTCAAATAAACAATAGAATCTCACAAGCTCATCTTAAACAAATATTTTGCAACCTTGTGGCTGGAGCAACCAGCATACTTTTGCATGTTTATTGGAAAAAAATAATACATGGCATTTTAAATGTGCCCTAACTTTAGCACAGGGTACATTTTATTTTATTTTATTTTTTTTCTTTCTCCAGTATGTTGGGAAATAAACAGTAGTTGTGCATTAAAATATGCAGAAATATGTTCTCTTTAGAGGATGTGTTTTCTTATTTTCACTTTGAAAATCAACAAAATGTAATTTAACCATCGCACTCATACTTTACATAGATTACACTGCAAAAGCTTTTTACATAGTAGTGGAAAAAAGCACTACCATATTTAAAAGTTTAAAATTTTAACACTTGACTACATACTTATTGAACTTTTATTATAATTGATGATAACTGATAGGAGCATCCAAAGTCCAGTTTAATTTCCTGCTTCAGATCAGTGCATCACAAAGCGTCAATGCATATTTGCTACAAACAGCATCTGCTTTGTTCGCACTGAGAGCCACTCCGCTGCCTGCTGTTAAATCAAATTCTGTGTATTGATGTCGAGACACAGGGCCTTGAACTAATGTGCACTGCATTTCTCTACTGTTAAAGTTGTCACATTCACTTATTCATGATATCATTAATGCAGAATGGTTGAGCTGACAAAGGCACTCAGTCTTTGCATTGTTCTAAAAGGCGAGCACACATACACACAACCTCTCCACAATGGTAGAAACCCACACCTATTTATACATGTTGTAGAGGCTAAATAATGGCTTCATTTGCTAAAGCGTGCTGGAGGTCCCCCACTGTAGAGAGACAGGCTCTCTGCTATTCCAGAGCAGTTCTCCTTTGTCAGCTCTCCATCACAATCAATAACCATCCCCATCCTGCCTGCACTTTACCATGTTTATCTGCTGTCTATCTAATGGGCTCTATACTCGGTACACACTGCAGACAGTATGAAGCTGTTAGGAAGCTGAACACGGTGCTGTTGCTAGAATTTTAGTAGAGGGTATGTGTGTTTTCCTAGTAATGTGACTCTTCCTGAAGGATATAAGGCCTCATTTGAGCCTAATTTGTTCGATAAGTCAATGATAACTCTTCGTGTTTGACAGCAGAGCTACATGTTGTGTGCCTATGCTTATTATAGTGCATTTTCTTTTGAAGTAGTCTAAGAGGAGTACCTTTGAACCTGAAAAAGTAATGTGGTATATTTATTTGTACCTCGTTTTGTACCCAGCTAACTTATTTATGCCTTCCATGGCTGGCATTATGCTGATTATTTTTAACTGTGCCTGTGTCAGAACTAGCTTTGTTCATAGTTTTTTATCATCTTCTCCTTTGATTTGAAACCAAACAAGTAGGTGTGTGAAGATAGTCTGCTTTGTTCACATCTGCTGTTTTATTGCTCACACAAGAAGCAAAGGCAGGTGTGCGAAAAGGAGCCACTTTGTTCAGGTGCTTTTTGTCTGTATTTTAACATGCAGTTTCTTTTCTATGTGCTCTTTCACAAGGCTGCAACGTGGTTGTGTTAGGGCTGGGCTAATATGAGTTTTGTAGTCAGTTTTAGGGGGCTAAAATTCAGATAACTGACAATATTGGCCCAAATTGTTTTATCTTATATTTATGGTTTAATTTTATACTGTAATAGTTTTAGTTAAATTGAGATTTACCAACTGTTGTGATTACTCAGTATATATATGAGTATATTCTCAAGTCTTAAAAAATACATTGTAGCCCTGTGGGTGGAGCACATTTGGCTTCAAATACAAGGTAAGGTCTGAATGCATTTAATATGGTTTTGTAATACTTACCATGATTGTTTGCGTTGAGATTTACCAGTTCAGCCTGTATTGCTGTCATATAGATAAACAGAGAGAGCCTCATATTGAGCTGCCCAGTGGCACAACTAAGGTTTTCTTAATCAGGATCTTGTGAGTTTGAATCCCAGTGGTGCCTTGACCATAGTACAGGCACAAATTATTGGCCAGTAACATCACAGTAATATCAGAGGTCATTAATATCAACTGATTTAATTGGCCAGTTGATCTACAGTATCTGTATGCATGGGTAAAGCAAATGCTTCTGTCAAGCTACCCTGCCTCTCTGCTGTCCTGCATTTAAAGCTGTGAGAGGTGTGTTGAAGGTGTTGCAGGGTAAAAATAGTTTTGCTCTGGTTTTATGGACCTGGCTCTGGTGCCACTAAGCTTGTCTCAGGGGAACAGAGGAGCAGACAGTGTATGTCTGAGCAGAGCTGGATGTGTGTGCTGTGTTTGTCTGCAGAGCGCGGTTTAACATGCTCATTAGTCTCCAGCATTGCTGTGGGTGCTGAGTTGGCTAAGGGCCTTCCCTGAGCAATGGCTCTGATTGTGTAGACTAGTGGTGTCAGAGTCCAACCCCGGAGGGCCATGGCACTGCAAAGTGTAGCAATTTACTTCATTAATACACCTGATTCAACTCATCAGCTAATTAACAAGACTTTCATGAGTTGAAACCAGTATGTAAGAACAGGCTAAGCGCTTGCCCTCGAGGACATTTATTCAAAAGGCCTGTATTCTACTTTTTTTTTTTCTTTTTGTGTTTAGCTGTTTTCCCTATAGTCCAATTTTTTGTGCTGAAAACAATTCTAGATCATTTTTACATTCACCAAGTCTTTTTATCCATTAGGATTAAACCAGCTGTTTTTCTTTAAGATTGATATATGTAAATGAGCTATCTTTCTGGTTGGCTGCCCTTTGTGTTTTAGCACTACCGACAGAAACGTACAGAAGACCCTAACTGGAATCTTCAGGGATGTTGGAACACAAACTTAAGCCACTCTTTGGAAATTTGAAAAGATGCAGTCGCTTCCCGACATTCAGGAACAGTGCAACATTTAACGGTTTTCCCAGCTCCAGTAATTCTGTAACTCTTTCTGCATTAATAAAACTTCTTTAACACTTCAGTGTGAATAATCAGGCTAGACTGCTGAATGGATGATCAAATGTAAACACATAAATGTGTTTCATAGTTGTGACGTCACATCCAAGATTAGTTCAAAATGGACTTTTTTGCCGTTTAGATTCAGTACATGAATTTTTTGGACTGGAGAGTAAACAGTTGGTTTTCCTGCTTAACGTTTGATGTTCACAAGACCAAAGAAGATTCATTTTTCAATGATATGAGCCATTTAACACTTCTGCTGTAGGCTTCTTTTGCAAACATATGTACAGAGATCTCCATTTGAAGGCCATCCTGACTGGGGAATAAGAATTATGCTCTAGCTTCACTAGAAACACATGAGGTTAAATGCTTTACTCATGGGAATATGAGCATTTGGTTAAAATTTAAAAAGACAAGTACTCCCAGTATAAGCCAGCCCTTCGTTTAGTAGTGTTTGCTCATCAGTAGTACAGAATCCATCCCCCATCACCTCATATTCTAAAGCTTAAAACCAGAAGGTAGTAAAGTCACATGACCTCGCTTTCATTGGCACCATCTCTCCTGGAAACATATTTAAGCCCTGAAACCGAACTGTCATGGGAAAGAATAATGGTGTAATGTTGAAGAGAAAAAAGAGGTTGCTAGAGGAGAGAAGAATAGAAAGATAAGCTCAGTGATGGGAAGAAGAAGGTGGTTTCAGAAGAGTGATGCTTTGAGCAGCTGACATGAAAGGACACTCAGAGGTCGCAGTGGTGAGAAGTTTGCTGCACCTGACAGTCTCTTTGTGTCTGCTTGAAATCTCTGTTCCTGCTGTGTGGGGGTGGACGTGTGCCGTATGTCTTTCTGAGCATGCCTTTGTGTCTGGAATAAGCATACACACAATAACTGGTGGTTTAGTTATGTGTCAGGTTTGCTGAGGTCGCTGTCCTGAGCCTCGGGGTGAGTGAGCAGATCAGGAATGAACTATACAGTTACATTAGCCTATTACGTATGAGTAATATGATCATAATTACTCTACATTAAAGGTATGCAATTACATGCATGTGGGCAGTTAGATTTTTTGCCTTATGGACATCATGTCTATGGAGTCTGGTCGAAAAGTAATTAATTCATTAAATAAAAATACAGTTTAGAGAAAGTCAGTTCATATTTTTCCATTTTTAAAATTGTGGAACCCAGATAAGGTAATGCTCTACTTGTGTACCATGTATAGGCTTGAGACTAAAGCTTTAACATTAGCTAGGACACAGTTATACTATTTAGTTATAGTAGCTTAGCTAATATTTGGTGGTTATAACAAGGGCAAGGCGAGATTAACAACTTGCTTTAAAGTGTGCCACTTATCAACTGGACATTGATGCTAAAAGAGCAAAGATGCTTGAGAAATCATGTGTGAATGCTTTAAATTATCAGCCATGAAGAAAAATGCTTCAGTTTGCTGTACCATGGAGGCACAATAAGTTGACAGCACAAACAGTAGTTCTGTTAATCACAAGTATTTACCAATGTTAATGTTGATGTCAAGAAACAAATATCCTCCATACATTACTACGCCACTAGAGCTGCAAGGCAACAAGATCATTACTGTTCAGTAGGCTACATTTATTATTTTAATGTAGTTTAGAATGCTGTAAAGTGGAGTTAAAAATAGAATGCTAATTGGCGGGCAGGAGAACCAAATTATGACTGGAAAGCCTGGCACATACTACAAACATTCAAAATCCAACGGTAGATTGCATAGACTACCAGTTTATAGGCTATTAACTCTCAGTTAATGATAAAATCTGCTTTGCCTATAAGGGCAAAGTTGAGGTTTTACCAGTTCTAAAAATACTGTGCAGACTGCTGTTCTGCATGCTTATTTTGTATGGTTGTAGAAAACCTTAGATTATTTTTTTATAGATTAGTTTTATAGACACAACCTGATGTATACGGGAGGCTTGCAGCTGTGTGTGTGTCACACACTGATGAGTGGGTGCATTATACATGTGGCAAACTGCAAACGAGCCCGACGTCCCATCAGACTCGCCTGGTGTCTCTGTGTGTAATGAAGACGCATTCACCCTGGCCGGCCTGCAGCTGGGTTCTGCTTGCTAGAAATGAAGACACTGATTACAACTCGCAGCATTCTGCAGTGAAGGACAGCAGGGACAAAGACCCATTTATGAGCATGAAAGAGCTGACAGCAGAACAAAGCACGGATCTGCTAATCCACCCGGACATGAAAGATATGCAATAAAAATCAGAGAGGAATGCTGGAGTTCATCAATATTCTCTCTCTCACACTCACTTTCCCCCTCTTTCTCGGCCTGCCTCTATGTGTGTCTCTGTGTATGTCTCTTGCTCTCCTCTCACTCGCCTTCATCTCCATGTACGCCTTGTCGTTCTCTTGTGATCTCTGAGTCAGAAACTTCTCAATCACTCCACTTTCCTCTGCAGTCTGCTCTTTGTTTCACTTTCTATCCCATTATAATTTCTCTCCCTTTTCATTCATTAGACACTTAACCTCGGTTCATCCTCCGTTAGGGACACACTAGTAGTCCACATGTCCTTTTTGTGTCCAGATGAGAATCAGTTTATCAGAGAAGACTGATAATGTATTCTGCTCTTTTAGAATAGAATAGCCATTTCTGTCTTCTTGGACCCAAGGTGTGACACAAGAATCACCATTTTCACTATTCAATAGAGCTTAAAGGGAGATTTCACCAATTTTTAAAAGATTCTGTATACACTAAATAGCCAAAAGTTTGTGGACACTTGACCATCACACCCCTATGAGTTTGTTGGACATTCCATTCCAAAACCATGGGCATTAATATTTGTCCATCAGGCTGGCAAATAATGAAACTTAATTCATTACTCCAGACAACTTGAACGCATTGCTCCAGAGTCCAGTGACAGCCTACTTTACACCACTCCAGTCAGCACTTGGCATTGCAAATAGAGATTTTAGGCTTGTGTGCAACTGCTCAGCCATGGAAGTTGGATATATCATGAAGCTCCTTATGCACAGTTACTGTGCTGATGTTGCTTCCAGTGGCAACTCTGTAGTGAGTGATGCAACTTTTCATTTTTCAGCATGTTGTGTGCCTAAACTCAAGTAAACACTTAAACGGCGGCCCAGACCTGCGAGTTTGTGTGGTCTACTGCTTTGTGAGTGAGATTTTGTAGATTTGACCTGAGCATATATACATGGTGGAAATTATGCAAACTGACTTGTGGGCAAAGGTGGCTGTTTTTAGTCCATGAAGTTTGGCTATCTGCTTGATTTTATATAATTCTTACTTTTTCTAGAGCTCAGTACTTTTATTGTCATATGCATAGCAAAAACAGGCAGTTACACTGTACAATTCAGTGTGTGTGTCTCTGTGTGTGTCTGTATGTATGTATGTATGTATGTATGTGTATATATATATATATATATATATATATATATATATATATATATATACATATATATATATATATATATATATATATATATATATATATATATATATATGTGTGTGTGTGTGTGTGTGTGTGTGTGTGTGTGTGTGTGTGTGTGTATATATATATATATGTGTGTGTGTGTGTGTGTGTGTGTGTGTGTGTATGTATATATATATATATATATATATATATATATATATATATATATATATATATATATATATATATATATATATATATATATACTGAAGTAGGTAGACGTATGCTAAAACAATAGTATAAAAAGTACAAATATGTGCAAACTTGAAAGAAAAATTAATGTATGTGCAAGTATGTAGAGCAGTGGTTCATAAAGTGCATGTTGCACTTTGGAGCATTTTATATCAAACCACTCTGAATAGCTTTGTTTACGTTCTTATGACTTAGGTATGCAGCTGTGCTGAAAAGTAGGTGGAATTTCAACTTTGATACAGAGGCTGCCATGTGTTGTTGAGTGGCTTGCTGTTGTGTTGGTGTGTGAATGTTTGTTTATGGGTGGGAGGGTGGGTGTGTGTGTTTATACATATATCGATTACTGTCAGATTATCTCTCATTCCCTTCCCAGACAGGCTTTCTCCCTGTCACTCTCACTCTAATGAGCACTGATGAGAGAGAGTAATGAGAGCAGTAGCTCAGAGCTGTCTAGGGAGACTTGTGGTATCAATAGGCTTACGTAGAGCTAAATCACAATAGAGCTCCAAGATCTGTATTCTGCTGTGTACTGTCACTTTCTATCTCACCCAAAAAAAGTTTCAGACACAAGAGCCCTGAAGTCTTAGGCAGCCTGCTTATGCTGCATTCCTTTGACAAACAGTGGGTATAATTAAAGGCACAGTTTGGTGAAAAATCAAATTTATACAATTCTTCCCTTATCCCAGTTGTAGTTTATCAGCCAAGACATGTTTGGTACCTAAAGTTTTTCTTTACTTCCTAGTCTTTATTTTTACACAGATGATTTAGGAGCTGTAAGGCTAATGTAGCTAGCAAGTAGTTAAAGCACATACCTCAACAATTAGCATCAAGTCAACTGCTTGACAAAATTCGGATGAATTTAAGACTTTGGATAACATGGATGCTACTGATTTTTGGACAACATACATTTGTCCATATTTATAGATAGATGACTTGGTTTGAGCATTTTTCACAGTGGTGTTTAGTGGAGTATAGACCTTAAATACATTTTAGCTACATTAACCACCATAGCAATGTAGCTTCAGTGGGCAGCATACATTTGTTCCAAGGGCTCTATTTTCATATCTCTATATGATACATCATACTTCAGTATGATTCACTAGGGTACCTAAAAAAGGTTCTCCGTGTATTTTTTAATGCCACAGGGCCATTAAAGGTCATGCAGGGAGCAATGAAGAGCAGACTTATTTTTTAAAGGAACACATTTTCTGTCAGCTAGGCTAGTCTCTGTATGCCAATTAGCTTCCTAAGAAAATGTAATTCAGACCATTTTTGTGAGAAGTCATAGTGTAGAATACATTCATTTTGTGAATAATTGTTTTGTCTGGTTTAAGCGTGGTGCCCTTCTTTGTTCTTGTTGCTAGTTGTGTAACCCTTAGCTTGCTAGCTAGAAAATTAGCAGAATGAAGTAACAAACTTGAGATGGCATCATGATGTGCCTAATCGATTCTCACTCTTGTTGGCTGAAATGTCATAAAAGAATCTGCATGTACATAAAGTCAACTTCAGATTTCATTTACTGAGCCTAAATCATTAATAGTCATCATAATATGTAGGTTTATAGACATATGGATGTTACTCTTATTTTCATGTTGAAGAAATATGATAGCTTTTTCTTAAGAATTTAAATAAGGGAATAGAGGACTCTAAAAAAAATATAGGACTATTTTCTAGATATTTAAATGAGGAAAGGACAGACCTAGGGATCAAACTAAAGATGCCTTGGCTAATCGATTTCATTTAAAGAAAGAGGAAAATTGTGTAAAGCAAGTTTTTAAATCCTCTAAAAGCAGAGGCAAGCATGTGCTCTTTGTTATAGCCTGCACTATCCTAGCATACTCTTGCTCCATTGTGCCTGCAGTAGGCAGCATATTGTTGCTCAGGATGGATCTCAGCGGCTCTAAGTCAGCCTACGCTAACAGCTGCTCTCAGACACACCAGCACAGACATGCTGGTGTGTCCAAATGGTGCTTCATGCCCTCCGCAGGGAAACCATTCCAGCCCATTTTCTCCTCTGTATCTTAAAACGTGGAGAACGAGCAGCCTGGGCATTCTCCTTTAATGAGGCCTCTTCCCATGGCCCATCGCACTGTGAGCAATATTGCTGGAAATTGCTTTCGAAGGATGGCAGTAGAAACAGCACGTGGGAACAGGCTTGTCATCTGCACTGCAGTGCATGAGTAGACTCCTCAGTGTCAGAACAAAATTAACCATTAAATTGACTTGTGTTGTCTTGTTGTGTCTGCTTGCATGGTTGCGTACTAGTGTGTAACGCAGAGAATCAGGAGCATAATAGCAACAACAGCAACTCTAATTTCTCCACACTTTGCTGTTAATAGGATTAGAGCCCAATTACAGTGTCAGACTAAATTAGTCTGGCTCAATAGAATAGAATAACACTTCACACAGACACGTCTCATTATTCACATTAGGGGCTGCAAAGACTCATCCACTAAAATTTGCAGTATTGGGCACTGTGGACAGTTGTTGACCAGTACTTGGTTTTAGTAATGAAATATGGTGGTGGCAGAAACAGTAGTCAACATTGAGGAAGATAAATCATAGCTGGTTTAGTTACATACATATATAAATTCATGCCAAGCATCCATGTCACCTCGCCTCAGAGCACAACAAGCTGCATTGCTTCCCACAGAGCTATTGAATCATGTATTAAGTTGGATAATAAGAAAAATGCTCAGTGCAAAATCTACTATTAGAGGTTGGTATTCCATGGAGGCATGACAAGTTTGATGAATGTTCTCAAATATTGAGACCTTTATCCAGGTAACGGCATGTGTCTGGTCCACACTGCCTCTAACTCAGACCTTTTCTGTTGTTTCATTGCAGTTGTAACATGCCGCCACATTACTGCCTGTTTTTTTTTTCCCCTCTGACAGAGTCGTCCTTTTTCGTCTCGGCCTCGTCTCGCACCCCCAGCGTGACGTTTGGTGATTCCTTCGATCTGCAGTGCATCGTGAAGTCACGACACAACCCCAGCGTTCCGGCCTCTGTCACCTGGCGCTTCCAGGCAGCAGAGGGTGACGGTGAGTTCCGGGACGTGGTGACGTTTACAAGGGACGGCACCCTGCAGTGGGGGGAGCAACTGCTGGGCCTTGGCACCCGCACTTCAGTGGACCGGACACGCAGCAACACCAACTTCCGCCTCAGTGTGACCCAGGCTGGACGCAAGGAAGCAGGAACGTACCAGTGCGCTGCTGTTCTATACCGCAGGAATTACAACGGCACCTGGAAAACCATCGCAAACCGAACATCCAATCTGCTTGGCATCAGCGTACTGCAGCCAGGTGGGTTCTGTTCTGATTCCTCTGCTGGATGTGTCTGTTTCTGGGGTTTTGTTAGAGCAGGAGTGTTTTCAGTCCTGGAGAGCCAGAGTTCATTAGAGTTTGGTAATTGTCCTGCTCCTAATTCATGTAATTCATCTAATTAGTAAACCACCGGGTTTAGCAGGTGTATTTGAACAGGAAATTACCAAACTGTCCTGGACACAGGCCCTCTAGGACAAGAATTGATTCCTAACACTGTTACATGAGTTACATGAGTTTCTTATTCTCTTGTTACATTCTTGAGGAATAAGAATTATTAGATCTATGAGTATCAACATAGACCCTGTACAGAAATATATGATAGTAAATTCCACCCTGTCTCTCCAAAAGAGACTTTTCAGATTTTGTTTTAAAAGGTGATCTGTCCTGGTTTCAGTTCTGTACTATTGTCTCTGTCTCTGTCTGTGTCTCTGTCTGTGTCTCTGTCTGTGTCTCTGTCTGTGTCTCTGTCTGTGTCTCTGTCTGTGTGTCTGTGTGTGTGTGCGCATGCACATGTGTCCTTGTGGGTGGACTAAGGCGGGTCCTCTTTATACATACATATGTATATATACATATACAGAATGGAGGAAGTATGGGGCTTTACATCCCTGACCACAGAAAGCAATTAGAGGGAATGGAAAGGACTGTGTGGGAAAGAGAGAGTGACTAAAGGAAGAAGAGAGCTCATTAAATGCTCTCCCTATAGAGCAAGACATGATGATCGTAAAGGCCAGACCTCCCCCCGCCCCCCCCTTGACACTTCACCGCACACATATGTGCACAGATGCACTTTCCCTCACACACATTCACTTTTTTTTTTTTTTTTTTTTTTTTTTATTTAGGAAACCCACATTTCATGTAATTTAATTGAGAGAGAGCGTTAAGTGTCTCTTGTACAGCTATATTAAAATCGTCAGTTCTTTGAGAATCACTACCATTTTCCAAAATCACTTGTGTATTTACATATCTATCATAACTAAATCTTGTACCCCAGAAACTGTGACAAAGTTGTAACAAAACTGCACTCATAATTTTAATGTGGGTTAACATAAACAGATTTCAAACTGCTTTAGGAACATTATGTTGGGGTTGGAATGTAAACATTACAATAACAGTTTGAAATAAATATTGCGAACCAATTGATGATGTTATTTCATTTCTGAAGTCTGGGTACAAGATTTTGATGTGACAGTAATAATATGTTTATCTGTCCTTATGGTCTGTCACAGTGAGGTGAGGTGATTTGTAAATAGTTTTGTTGAAGCACTTAGCTGTTCTCTCTATGTCTCTTTAAGGCTCAAAATTGCCATGTATCCATATCTCATTCCATACTTTCCTGTCCACTTTCCTGCTCACCCCTATTCTCACCCTTTTCTCTAATTCTGAAAGACTGGTCCAGCTCCACATGGCCCACTAGCACTAAAACACTATCCTCCTGAGTTGCGCTAGTGCTGTAAACCTCCCTCCAGGTTTACTGGGGGCGTTTATGAATACGTGTCAGCTCCATTAGTAATCTTTATGTAACTCAAAGTGAAGTTTTCAGCAGGACTTGACACATGAGGCTTTTCCTAATGCTGTAGTCTTCTGCCTTGCTGGCTTTGGGTCATTTGTCTTGTGCTGTGTAGCTCCATGCAGGATGGTGATGTTTGGTTTGAGGCAGTGTGTCGGCTTGGCTGGAGTTAATGGCTCTGAGACAATACTGGAGCAGCATCACAGTCTGCTTCCCTCGACAGGCCTGCTCCCTGCCCCTTGGCACCACACACACATACTCATTGCTGCAGTCTGATAAGGGCCTTATGTATCCACTAGCTTGTTCTGTATGAAATGTTAACAATTAATGAAAATTAATCGGCAGCTAATAATATCAAATCTTTAAATGTTTAGTGTGCCTAGACTTTACCTTTATTGCAGCTTCCATTCATTTCAAGAGACTTGCTTTCAGTTTTTTAGAAAAAATCTGAAGCAGTATTTTTCCACACCTTCAAAGTTCAGTCTTAGAAGTTGGTTGCATTTTCCGTTTCTCATGATCCAATTAATCCCAAAAAGTAATGTCCCAAATTCAGTAATGTTGAGGTCTGGACTTCAGGGTGGTCACTCTATTGTTCTGAGAACATCAGCAGCTTCTTTATTTGGTTTGCAGATTTTTCTGTTTGGTCTGTTGTTGTTTTTTTTTTTTCTGCTCAGTAGTAGCTACAGTTGTCTTCTCACAGTGGAAAGATGCACAAGGTTGATTTTTTTTTTTTTTTTCTTTTTATATCTCTCTCAAAGATTAAATGCTTTAAGTACTTGTTTGCCTGACCAGTTGTGGAGGTCTACCAGATTTTCCATGGTTTTTATGAGTCCTATAGTCTCTGTTTCTTTATGAAATGATTAGATTCAGAGAGCATCTTCCTGAATAGAACAGATTGGTAGTAGGGAGACGGATTTTGTGTACCTTTTTAAAATTCATTTAATGGTTGTTAATTCCTATATACACTTTCCATAAGTCAGTTCCAAGCATTAAATTAAAGCCTAGTTGATTTTCCCTTTGCAGTCTGTGCTGAGGCCCAGTTAGTCCCAATAGAACAAGTGTGTTTGTGTTTATATTTGCACATGCTGTGATTGCCTTGATCAAATGAGAAAAGGTGATTTATGCCGGCTCAAATATTCACTTGCTCACTTTCTTAACCATGCCAGGCTTTTAGACAAGAACCAAGTTTCTTCTCCTTCATAGTATTATTTCTGTATTATCTTTCTTTGCTCACACTCTTCACATAGACAATTAGGGGCATTCAAACCTGAAATGTGAGTTATTAATATGTTTCTTATGTCATGCAGCGTTGTATTCCTCTGCCTCATTTGTTTGACAGAATTCCCAATTTTATATTGTTTTAATTTTTTCCTTTATCACTGTTCTCTTTCTACAATACCCAGCATGCATTATACAAATACATTAGCCTAGCTGCTGAGCTATAATACAGCCAAGCTTAGCATTAGTGTTCCTTGCCTTTATTTAGCACAAAATGGGTGCCAGAGACAAGTTTTTGCACATTCCACTATAGAAACGAAGACAAACTGAGGTACCTACTTAGCCATATGGTACCTTTCTACTTTGAGCTTTTAGCTTGTTTTGCTCTTCATCTAACTAGACATTTCTGTCCTTTCATTAATCCTTTTTTCCAATGATGATTTGAAGGCATGTACCACAGGTACCACGTTATTCAGCTTCCTAGCAGTAATGTCAGCTCTCTGGCTTCCTTCTGCATTTAAATCGAAATCAAACTGTCTGACCCCAAAAACCAATGCAGCTGCAGTTCCTCTCTCCTTCAAGATACGCCGCCACAATGAGTATTTTTCTAGACTTTAAACCACAAAGTTTCACTCTAGAAACTTCCACATCATCACTGTGGGAGGTGAGTAGAGGTGTTTACAACAAATGTAGCGAGGTTAAATGTTTCATTTTGGCCAGAGTGTTGCAGGATAGGGTGAAGTGTGGTGCTCCTCTGCCTGTGTGATTTCACTCACTGAAGAACACAGTGACCCAGACAAACATTCACTATCAATTTGGAAATTGACTTATCATGCTGAAGGCTCATTTAGCTTTCCCCGATGTGCACTTTATTCTGCTTATCCCTCAGGAGGCTGACCAGTGAGAGTAAACACTCGTGTCTTTTACTGGGTGACTCGAGAGCTGAGTTTGAGCCACAAGGGGCACACTGATTGAAGTGTACTTGAATCTGTTATCGGTAATGACACTCCTTTCCACTGGGTAGAGAAGTGTCTGCTCGGTCACGTCTGTGGAGTGTTTGGTATTTTCAGTGCAGAAAAGTTCAACTAACAAAATTCATAAGCTCACAGTTGTAAACAAACCTCCTCCTCCCAGCCCTGTTTTTGATGGTCTTCCTCTTATTGACATTTCATAACAGCGTTAATGGAGTGCTAGGCCAAACACACAGCTCCTTAAGTTCCCGTCTGTGGCTGCCATCTCCTCTCTCTCCCACTCCCTCTCATTCTCTGAAAGCCACCTTGTCTCTGCGGCGATGTGATCAGCTACCATGACGATACGATCAGTGGCTCTTGGCCTGAGCTCATCAGAGCATTTTATTGGCTATGAAGTGTTCACACGGTGAGAAGAGAGGGAGAGTTTTCTCTTGGAGCGATGGTGATGTTCCGCCAGAGCATCCCCCCCATCTTCAGAAATCACATTTCCCCACTAAGAGCTCCCAGAGCAAGAGCTCAATTTGGAGATATGATTCATAAGCTAAATGTAGGCCATTCACTTCCCTTCTTTGCTGTTTTTTTTTTACACCCATGGCTGTCCCAAATGTTAAACACTTCTGGCTAAATGTTAGCATCTGACATTTGGATATGGCAGTTGTGTGGAGAAATTGCCTCTCAAAGAAGTGGAAAGTCGAGTGGAGGTAATGAGGTGTGAAGCCGTCATGGGTCTGACTGGATGCATTATTGAGAGACGTTAAATCATGTTCCCAGAGATGCCTGTTCAATATGTATGAAGTGAGCTTTCTTTATTAGAGCATGACAGTGTGGGGGTTGATGTGTTTGATACAATCACATATAGTGTGCATGTGCCCACTTCTCTTTAAATAATAACTGTAGTGTTTGGTAGGACAGTTCTGTCCTAAATGGAGACCCACATGAGGCCAGCCATGTCCCCCACCCTCTTAGGTCACGTTCAAAAGGATGTTCAGTTATGATATGCATTGCTGGTTTGTTGTAGACAAATTTGTGGGTGGAGGTCCATTGTGAGCAAAATATTCTATCAAACATAAGTGCTTGTAAGTGCAAACTGCAGGTTGTTGCTGTACTTCTTCAAGAAGTGAAAAGGCTGAGGTTCGCAATGAGTTATCCTTAGAGATTGTACCTCTGGATATGAGTTGACCACATTCTCTTCAATCTTCCTTTATATCATGTCTCCAGACCTCTTATTTTCTGAAACCTGCTGATGTCAATTTGTGTTCACACATGATAAATTTGGTTAGGTTAAAATGGGACTTGGTATGGTTACTTTGTTCTGTACAAATAACAAGACTTAGACTTTTGTACATACATAAAAATTGGGACACTGTAAACTGCAAACTGTAAATAAAAACAGAATGCAATGATTTGCAAATTATTTAAACCCTATATTTAACTGCAAATAATGCAAAGCCAACATGTAAAATGTTAAAACAAAGAAATTTGTGGGTTTTTTTTTTTTATATCTGCCCCTTTACTTTCTGTAGAGTGATTACCTGAGCCTCTCCACAAGCATTTCAATGCATAAATGTCCTGACATGTTGTGCAAATGACAAACTTGAAACATTTTGAATTTGATGTCAACAATATGTTTCAAAACATGAGGCATGTTTACCACTATGTTGCATCACCTCTTCTTTTAACAACTACTGAGGAGACCAATTGCTATAGTTTTGAAAGTTAAATGTTTTCCTCTTCTTGCTTGATATAGGATTTCAGTTGCTCAACAGTTTAGAGTGTCCTTTGTCATATTTTTCATTTCATAATATGCTAAATGGGTGACAGTGGGTGACAGGTCTGGACTGTAGGCAAGCCAGTTTAGTACCCAAACTCTTTTACTGAAGAGCCGTGCTGTTGTAATATGTGCAGAACATGGTTTAGTATTGTCCTGGTGAAATAAGCAAGGCTTCCCTGAAGATGTTGTCGGCATGACAGCATATATTTCTCCAACACCTGTATATAATGATGCCTTCATAGATGTACAAGTCACCCATGCCATGTGTGCTAATGTACCCCATACCATCACAGATGCTGCTTTCGAACATTGTGCTGCTTACAAGCCAGATAGTCCCTCTCCTTTTTAGCCTGGAGGACATGGCATCTATGATTTCCAAAAAAAAAAACTTCAAATTTGAATTTGTTGGACCAAATGAAACTTTCTCACTTTGCCTCAGTTCATCTTAAGCTCAGGCCCAGAAAAGGAGGTGGCGTTTCTCAGTCCTGTATATATCCGATTTCGTCTTTGCATGGTAGAGTTTTGACTTGCATTTGGGGATGCCGTAAAAGTCTGTGTTCACAGACGGTGGTTTTCAGAAGCGTTTCTGAGCCCATGCAGGGATTTCTACTGCAGAATTGTGTGCCTGAGGGCCCAAAGATCATGGCTGACCAGTATTGGTTTTTGGCCTTGTCCCTTGCATATAGTGATTTACTTTAGATTCTCTGAGATTCTCATCTCTGAGATGCTCCTTTTATACCCAGTCGTATTACTGACTTGCTTCCAGTTAACCAGATCAGTTGTGAGATGTTCCACCAGGTGTTTTTTTTTTTTTTTAATATTACAAAATGGCGGCACGGTGGCGAGGAGGGCCTGGGTTCGATTCCCCGGCTGGGTGACCAGGGTCCTCTCTGTGTGGAGTTTGCGTGTTCTCCCCGTGTCTGCTTGGGTTTCCTCCAGGTTCTCCTCCCACAGTCCAAAGACATGCAGTCAGGCCAATTGGACATGCTAAATTGTCGATGGATGGATGGATGGATGGATGGATGGATGGATGGATGGATGGATGGATGGATGGATGGATGGATGGAATATAACACAAGTTTACAAGTCTTTTGTTTGCCTGTTCCAACTTTTTGGAAACATGTTGCTGGCATCAAATTCAAAATGGGTATATATTTTTAAAAAAACAATAACATTTCCCAGTTTCAACATTTGATATGTTGTCTTTGTACTATTTTTGATTAATACCAAGTATGGGTAAAATAATGCAATCCCATTAAAAGTTGTAACACCGTGCAAAATGTAATGAAAACAAAAGTCAAAATCAAAGCAATAAGAATAAACCGTATTTGATCTTCATGTCTTTATAATTGACTGGTTTGTCAATTTGAATTTAACCAATCAGGTTGCTAAAGCTTTTCCAAAATATGTGACCATTGAGTTAAAATCAAATGCACTGCTTTGCTGTTATTTATTACTAACCTGCTGTTGTTAGCAGCAGCTTGTGAGCTTCTATCAAAAGGCAAAGGTTTAAAAAGATAAGTTAGAAAAGGACAGTACAGCACTGATGTGCTGCTAGAAGAAGAGAAAAGCATGTTCTGATGTTCCCTCCAGAAGTCTTTACTGCGCACCCAAGTATGGGTGAAGTATTCATTCACACCTGTCAAAGTGAACCAAACTAAAAAAAATTTTTGATTGGTCTGCACCAAACAAGGTATGTGTGAAAGCACCTTAAAATTCAATGTAAACGTACAGTTTTCTTGATGGCCATCAGTGTCATTTTTGCACATTGCCATATGTTGTTGTCTGGTGCCAATCAATGTATCATTCTCTTTGAACTCAAAGGCAATGGTATGTTTCACACAGTATTGTCCTTATGAATGCAGCCTTAATCCATTACTTCTGCACAGCACACATATTCAGGTTCAGGTGAGGGACAGTTCGTTTATCTCAACCATGCTTTCTCAGGGATACCATTGCAATGTCCTGTTTCTTTGCCGCTCAAATCTAGAGCCACGTGCTGCCTTACAGCCATATAAGTTAGTTTATTCATAATTAATGTGGAAAGCAGCTCACACCGTCCATCTCACCCATATTAGAGCCTCTACCCTCATACTGCCGGTTGCTAAGGGCCACAGTGTCCCAGATCAACAGAGGAACAGACGACAGACCCGGGAGGCTGGACTTGTGCTTCACTAGAGACATTCCAGAAACATCACACACTCATGTGCTCTCTGTGTTTCTATCTCTCTCTAACTCTCTTGTACTCTCTCTGTCTCTGTCACACATACTTGTTCTTATTTTGACCTCACAGATAAGAACCATTGGTCCCAAAGCAGAACAACAGACTGCAGCAATTTCTTGAAGTCATGTGGCAGGAGATAGGGCCTACTGCAGTGCTCAGGAAGGATGGAAGAGAAGAAAGCAAACCTGAACATGCTGCAGTGTATCGAGTTATGTATTTTCTGTAACAAACTGTTACACACTCCTCTCTCAGCCCCAGCCAGCTGCCAGAGCCCGATTCCTCAGGAGGTTCCTCTTTTGTCTGGGAACTCCTCAAAATTGGCCATTTTGCTTGTGAAACTTTGGCGCTCACTGTCTCGGTGGGCGTTGTTTCTTGTTTCCTGATAGAAAAGGATCTCTGCCACTTGAACACTGAAATTATACTTGTGTGCAACAGCCAAAAGAATAGCCTTGTTTCTAAGCAATGAAAAAATTGGAGCAGAGACAGATGAAAACAGCCAAGCTACAGCTCTTAACACTCAGTCAAGGTATGGGCAAGCCTGGTCTGAAGACTATAGCAGGCTTTGGCTTACCTGCCTGATGTTTGACCTCTTTTAAACACAGCATGAATGACAAATAAGTGTGTTCATCTCCCCACCACCCCCTCCATGCCATGGCAGACAATTGCTTGTTATTTATAATGAATGAATCACTATTACATTGTTTTTACATATGCTACTGTTTGGGGATACAGAGATCCAGCTGCTTTTTTTGCTGGTTCTGATTTTCATCTGAATTCAGAGTCTCAGCCAATCTGATACCAGTGCCCTTTTAAGGCCTTCGTGTTTCATAGTAGTAAAGTACATGAATGTAAATATATAGTGGAATAACGGTGGAATTCCGACACCAGTTTTTATTTTAGCTTTGTGCAATTGTATTTTTTTTTTATTATAATTACATTGGAGTACAAAGTACAATTGTTAATGATTTAATAACCATGATAAAAAGTAGTACCGAGTGTAGATTACTCATGTCTGACTGATATTTACTTCACTGATATATATCCAAAGACATGCAGTCAGGCCAATTGGACATGCTAAATTGCCCCAAGGTGTGAGTGTGTGAGTGACTGTCTGTGTCTGTCTGTCTGCCCTGCGATGGACTGGCGACCTGTCCAGGGTGTATCCTGCCTTCCGCCCGAAGACTGCTGGGATAGGCTCCAGCATCCCGCCGCGACCCTGACGGAGAAGCGGCTTAGAAAATGTGTGTGTATATATATGTGTATATATATATATATATATATATATATATATATATATATATATATATATACACACACACACATATACACATACATATATACACATACACAATTTTCTCTCCTGAACAAAGGATGGGGCCCAAACTAATCTCAACATTTTTACTGAATGGCTATGATGTCATTACATCTGAAATTTCTTTTTTTTTTTTTTTAACCAGATTTTCTCCCCAATTTCACACATAACCAGTTTAATGCTAAATACAACACCTTTGTTTAAATTGTTATTATTTTTCATGCACAGATATGGTTTAGCTTTACAATAAATGGACATTGTTACTAAAGGTGGGCATTTTCTTCATTTTCTCATATTTGATATATGTTGTATGTAAACTACAAACAAGATAAGTAGGTTTGGAAATGGTATTTAGTTGTTAAAAACGTTGGAAATGACCCCACCTACTTACACTCTTATCTGCCACTCCTAAAACTGTCTGCCTCTAACCGTTTTATTTCAATCTTTTGGAATACCCATTCTGTTTCACTCATCCTCCCTAAAATTATATTGGATGGATCCACAGATATAATTTTGTTTACTTAAGTCTGTTTATTTATGTGTTTAGGAGAAAATTAGCAGCATTAATTATTTGCTGAAGTGTGCTGAAGTGGGGTGATTAAGAGTGCAGCAGCATTTGAATGCTAATGTAATGAGTTAACAGCAGGTTAGAGAAGTGCATATTCATTGCTACTGTCAGAGCACGCTGCAAGCAGGTCCCGGCGTAGTTGTGTTGTAGGCTGGCAGGGCCATGTTGCCCAACAAGTGCCCGTGTTGCAGTGTTCTCAGCAATGCCGATGGTTCAGAGCATGTGATGTGCTGAGGAGAGGAGATGTCTGTTAGGTGCAGCCATTTCTCAGTGCCCTTGTGATGGCTGCCATCGAT